>NW_022589789.1:390870-462673 GCF_004348235.1 Phoca vitulina
TTTCTTTCTTCTTTCTTTCTTTCTTCTTTCTTCTTTTTCTTTCTTTCTTTCTTTCTTTTTTTTCTTTCTTCTTTTTCTTTCTTTCTTTCTTTCCCTCACTCTTCCTTCCCCTGCCCCTCCCTCTTCTCCTTGTCCTCTTTCTTCTTCATGTAACAACCACAGGAACTGTTTAAGAATCAGACGCTACTTTGCTCTAAAAAATTTTAAATTCATACTCTTAAGTAAACAGTTTGTAAGCCCTCCCAGTGTATAGTTAGAGCAAATAAAAAGATAAACATTTTTTAAAAGCTCTATCAAGGTATAAAATCTCCTTATATTTTCCTCAGACATCTGAATCCTTAGGGACTATTTTTCCCTTCTTTTTTTCTCAGCAGTCTGGAATCCAGCTTAGGTAATCTTTGTCACATTTATCCAAAAAGTTTTTGGAGAGCTGTGCCAATAGTCCAAGGACATCTACTTTATAGATTACAATTACTTTTATAGCATACACACTTTATTTACAAAATAATCTTTCATGTTTTATTTTTGCAAATTTGGTATGTAAAAACCCTGATATAAAGCAGAGGAAGCTGGGAATGGTTGGAAAGAATGATTATTTCATTATAAAATACTTTATGCAAAAAATTATTAAGTTTCACATGCATATTCAGAGCACATTGATTTAACAGTAAATGGAAGAATGCTTAAACTGTAAAATGTTAGATACATCTGTTAATTCATTTTTTTATGATACACTTAGATCCTCATTCTATATAGGGATGTAAAAATACCTCACAGAGGTATTTCAGACAGTGATAGAGCTACAATGTGACTACAATTAAAATTTTGTTCTGCTAATCCCTAGGCCATCAGGTTTGGCTATCTCCACCAGAAGTAAAATAAGAGGGAAAAAAATATTATAATACAGTTAATCTGACATTATGGATTTTAGTATATCTTTTCTTCTTTGACAGATAACTGGTTTTTGTTTGTTTGTTTAAGACCTAAGGGGTGATTTGTATCTGATAGGTTTCTTCATACCTTAATTAGTACTTCATTCTAGTTTAGAGAAATGATTCAGGAATGAAAAGTTGCTATACATCTAGGTTTTAAATATATTGAAAGGAGACTATCACCCAAATAAAAACCATTGTTATTATTGGCAATTTTAGCAGAAATTTCTTATTCTATGTGATATTGATTTTCTTGAGGAGCTCAAGATGTTAATCTTATCAGTCAGAAATGCTTAAGTATAATAAAATATTTCCTTTAGAAACACTGCAAGAGGAAATCGGTGGTATCATCAGTATTCTTTGCATGATCCAAAAACTTGTTAAGACATTTACTACTGTTACTTGAATCAACATTTCAACCCAGGAATTATTCTTGGTCTCAACTCTATGACAGGAAGCCTGCATTAAGTGTAAAGGGAAATGATAAATTCAAGAATTTTCTTCATGGATCCTGGGTGCCCAGCACTGTGATAGATTATAGCATACAAAGCATGCAAAATACAGCCCTATTTATACTGAATGTACAAATATCAAAAGGAAGACAGTGTGTACATATGTGGAATAATTTGACAAAGCAAAGAAAAAACTAAATGCTAAAAGTGTATTATTCAAATTATTCCATTCAAATGGAATTTCAGGAAGGAGACAGGTCAATGTAGGCAAGGGATTTTAGAAGAAAGATCCAGGAGAAAAAGTCTGGAACTTGAGCTGTATCTGTAAGACCTAACAAAATTTGGAAGTTGAAAGGATTACAATTTCTAGAAAAGTGTCTAGCTTCTTCTTACCTCTGATTCTTACACATCATATTCACTATGCATAAAAATACATATATTTCTGCATTTCCCACTTTACTACACAATTCCATCTCTATCTAAATCTACACTAGATTTTAGGTGCAAAGCATACTTTATCCAGGAAGACTGTGTTCAGTTCTCTAGGATCATTATGTTATCATAGTTCTCTAAATTTTATTACACAGTATATTTTTGCATTTTTAAAAAATGTTCATCTCCCTTACCTGCATGCATGTTCTATGAGGTTATAAACTGTCCTATTCAATATACTTAGTACCTGATATTTATGATTAATAAATACATAAGTAATTAACAGATTAACAGTTTACATATGTCATTACTTTTATGCCAATGAAAGTGAAATGACATAGGTTGCACAGAAAGGTGTACAGAGCTGATATTACAATCACAGATGTGATTACAATATTAGATCGTAATATTAGACTTCCACCTAATATTCTTTATACTCCAGCATGATGTCTCACCTATATTGCATAGAGGAAGGGATGATGCAAAGGAGAAAGTCTTCCAGGGAAATAAATGAGCGTGGCTTATCAGAGAACTGTGAAAGATATGTGCTTTTTTAGGGCACTAGACATTTACAAGGGATCAGCATAATGAATTAAGTGTATTTTCTAGCATGCACTTTAGCCATCATTTCCCATTATCATCTTCAGATTGTCCACCCCACTTTCCTTTAATACCTATATCAGATTCCATTTTACATGGGAATACAATCTTATTGTTGTTAAGCAGAAATCACTTCTATAGACCTTGTATTACAATTATTCAAAAGTTCTCAAATACATATTCTTATAGCTCATTTAATGTCATTATTTTGAGAATAAAACAATATATCTTGAGATAAATTGTTCTAAAAAATTAGTTTATTTTTCCCAGCTTTAATGAAGTATAATTGACATATAACATTGTGTAAGGTTAAAGTGTAAAATGTGATGATTTGATACAAATATATATTGCAGATGTTTACCAAATTAGGTTAAATACACATCCTTCACTTCACATAATTACCATTTTTGTTATTCTAGATGGTGGGAACATTAAAACTCTAATCTCATAACAACTATACAATAAAGTATTGTCAAATATAGTCGCTATGCTGTAGGTTAAATCCCTCAGAACTTACTGAAAATTTGTACTTTTTGCCCAACATTTCCCCATCTCCCCACCCTTCCACCCCTAGAAATCACCGTTCTTCTTATTGATTTTTAGATTTCGCATATAACTGACATCATGCAGTATTTGGCTTTCTCTGACATATTTCACTTATCATAATACCCTCAAGGTCCATCCATGATGTCACAAATGGGAGCATTTCCTTGTTTTTAATGGCTGAATAATATTCCATTATCTATAGATGATAAATAGATACATAGAGAGACAAAGAGAGATCTCACATCTTCTTTACCAATTCGTTTGTCAATGGACACATAGGTTGTTGCCATGTGTCGACTATTATGAATAAGGCTGTAATGAACATACAAATGCAAATATATATTTTATTTTATGTTTTAAAATTTTATTTATTTATTTGACAGAGATTAAGAGAGAGAGAGAGAGAGAGAGAGAGAGAGAGAGAGAGAGAGACAGGGCACAAGCAGGGGGAGCAGCAGGCAGGGGGGAGAAGCAGGCTCCCCGTGAAGCAAGGAGCCTGATGTGGGACTCAATCCCAGGACCCCGGGATCCCGACCTGAGCTGAAGGCAGATGCTAAACTGACTGAGCCACCCAGGCATCCCTTAAGTCTATATTTTAGAGAATATGATTTCATCTTCTTCAAATGCATACCAAGAAGTGGGATTGCTAGATCCTACAGTAGTTCTTTTTTTGTTTGTTTGTTTTGTTGTTTGCTTTTTGTTTTGAAGAACTGCCATACTCTTTTCCATAGTAGCTGCATCAATTTATATTACCACCCAAAAAACAAGAGTCCAGGGCCAGATGGCTTCCCACTGGAATTCTACCAAGCATTTAAAGAAGAAATAATACCTATTCTACTGAAGCTGTTTCAAAAAATAGAAATGGAAGGAAAACTTCCGAACTCATTCTATGAGGCCAGCATTACCCTTATCCCAAAACCAGGCGAAGACTCCATCAAAAAGGAGAAGTACAGAACAATATCCCTCATGAACATAGATGCCTAAATACTCACCAAGGTACTAACCAATAGGATCCAATAGTACATTAAAAAGATTATTCACCACGACCAGGTGGGATTTATTTCTAGGATGAAAGGGTGGTTCAACATTTGCCTATCAATCAACGTGAAGGAGCACATTAATAAAAGAAGAGATGAGAACCATATGATCCTCTCAACTGGTGCAGAAAAAGCATTTGACAAAATACAGCATCCCTTTTGCAATGATGTGGATGGAACTAGAGGGTGTTATGCTAAGTGAAATAAGTCAATCAGAGAAAGACATGTATCATATGATCTCACTGATATGAGGAATGCTTAATCTCAGGAAACAAACTGAGGGTTGCTGGAGTGGTGGGGGGTGGGAGGGATGGGGTGGCTGGGTAATAGACATTGGAAAGGGTATGTGCTATGGTGAGTGCTATGAATTGTGTAAGACTGTTGAATCACAGACCTGTACCTCTGAAACAAATAATACATTATATGTTAAAAAAAAAAAAAAGAAGATAGTAGGAAGGGAAAAATGAAAGGGGTGGAAATCAGAGGGGGAGACGAACCATGAGAGACTATGGACTCCGAGAAACAAACTGAGGGTTCTAGAGTGGAGGGGGGTGGGGGAATGGGTTAGACTGGTGAGGGGTATTAAAGAGGAGTTGTATTGAATGGAGCATTGGGTGTTATACACAAACAATAAATCATGGAACACTACATCAAAAACTAATGATGTAATGTATGGTGATTAACATAACATAATAAAAAAATTTTAAAAAAACCTCTTCAAAGTATAGGGATAGAGGGAACATACATCAATATCATAAAAGCCATCTATGGAAAGCCCACAGCAAATATTCTCAATGGGGAAAAACTGAGAGCTTTTTCCTTAAGATCAGAAACATGACAGGGATGCCCACAATCACTACTATTATTCAACATAGTAGCAGAAGCCCTAGCCTCAGTAATCAGACAACAAAAAGAAATAAAATGCATTCAAATTGGCAAAAAGAAGTCAAACTCTCTCTCTTAGCACATGACATGAAACTTTATGTGGAAAACCCAAAAGACTTCACCCCAAAACTGCTAGAACTCATACAGGAATTCAATAAAGTGGCAGGATACAAAATCAATGCACAGAAATCAGTGACATTTCTATACACTAACAACATGACTGAAGAAAGAGAAATTAAGGAATCAATTCCATTTACAAAAGCACCAAAGCCATAAGATACCCAGGAATACACCTAACCAAAAAGATAAAGGATCTATACTCAAGAAATTACATAACACTTATGAAGGAAATTGAGGAAGACATAAAGAGATGGGAAAACATTCCATGCTCATGGATTGGAAGATTAAACATTGTTAAAATGTCTATGCTGCCCAGAACAATCTACACATTCAGTGCAATCCCTATCAAAATACCATTGACATTTTTCACCGAGCTGGAACAAACAATCCTAAAATTTGTATAGAATCAGACAAGACCCCAAATAGCGAGAAATGTTGAAAAAGAAAACCAAAACTGGGGGCATCACAATGCTTGATTTCAAGCTATATTAAGAAGCTGTGATCGGGGCACCTGGGTGGCTCAGTCGTTAAGCATCTGCCTTCGGCTCAGGTCGTTAAGCATCTGCATCGGGCTCTCTGCTCTGCGGGGGGCCTGCTTCTTCCTCTCCCCCTCCCTCTGCTTGTGTTCCCTCTCTCGCTGTGTCTCTCTCTGTCAAATAAATAAAATCTTTAAAAAAAAAAAAAAAGAAGCTGTGATCATCAAGACATTATGGTACTGGCACAAAAACAGACATGTAGATCAATGGAACAGAATAGAGAACCCAGAAATGGACCCTCAACTCTATGGAGAACTAATATTCAACAAAGCAGGAAAGAATATCCAATGGAAAAAAGACATTCTCTTCAATACATGGTGTTGGGAAAAATGGGCAGCCACATGCAGAAGAATGAAACTGAACCATTCTCTTACACCATACACAAAGATAAATTCAAAATAGATGAAAGACTTCAATGTGAGACAGGAATCCATCAAAATCCTAGAGGAGAGCACAGGCAGTAACCTCTTTGACATCAGCCACAGCAACTTCTTGCAAAACAAGTCTCTAAAGGGAAGGGAAACAAAAGCAAGAATGAACTTTTGGGACTTCATCAAGATAAAAAGCTTCTGCACAGCAAAGGAAACAGTCAACAAAACTAAGAGGCAACCCACAGAATGGGAGAAGATATTTGCAAATGACATTACAGATAAAGGGCTGGTATCCAAGATTTATAAAGAACTTCTCAAACTCAACACCCAAAAAACAAATAATCAAGTCAAGAAATGGGCAGAAGACATGAGCAGACACTTCTCCAAAGAAGACATAAAAATGGCCAACAGAAACATGAAAAAGTGCTCCACATCTCTAGCCATTAGGGAAATACAAATCAAAACCACGATGAGATACCACCTTACACGAATTGGAATGGCTAAAATTAACAAGACAGGGAACAACAAACGTTGGCAAGGATGTGGAGAAAGGGGAGCCCTCTTACATTGTTGGTGAGAATGCAAACTGGTGCAGCCACTCTGGAAAACATTATGGAGGTTCCTGAAGATGTTCAAAATAGAGCTACCCTATGACCCAGCAATTGCACTACTGGACATTTACCCCAAAGATACAGATATAGTGAAAAGGAGGGACACATGCACACCAATGTTCATAGCAGCAATGTCCACGATAGCCAAACTGTGAAAGGAGCTGAGATTTCCTTCAAATGGTGACTGGATAAAGAAGATGTGGTTCATATATACAATGGAATATTACTCAGGCATCAGACTGAGTAATGCATCAACATGGATGGAACTGGAGGGTATTATGTTAAGTGAAATAAGTCAAGCAGAGAAAGACAATTATCATATGGCTTCACTCATATGTGGTATATAAGGAATAGCGCAGAGCACACACACACACACACATAAATCCCACCAAAAAAAAAAAAAATCAGTGGAGAAATAGTTGAAAAAAAATTGTATTACCACGAACAGTGCACAAGGTTTCCTTATTTCCACATTTTTAACAGCATTTCTTATCTCTTGCCTTTTGATATTAGCCATTAGAACAAGTATGAGATAATATTTCATTGTGATTTTAATATACATTTCCCTAATGACTAACACTTTTTCATGTTTGTTGGCCATTTGAATGTGTTCTTTGGAAAAATATTTATTCAGTCTTTTGTCCAATTTTTAACAGATTTTTTTTTTTTTTTTGCTATTGAGCTATATGTGCTCTTCATATATTTTGAATATTAGCCCTATAGAGATATATGGTTTACAAATATCTTTTATAGGTTGCCTTTGCACTTTGTTAAATGTTTCTTTGCTGTGCAGAGGATTTTTAGTTTGATGTAGTCCATTTACTTATTTTTTTATTTTGTTACTTGTGCTTTTTCTGTCATATCCGGGAAATCAATGCCAAACCAATGTAAAGGAGCTTTTCCCCTATGTTTTCTTCTATGAGTTTTATGGTTTCATTTTAGTCCTATGTTTAATACATTTTGATTAATTTTTTGAGTGATATAAAATAGAGGTCCACTATCATTTTTTTTGCATGTTAATATCCAGTTTTCCCAACATTGTTTATTTATTATTATTTACTTATTTATTTTTTCAAATTTTTATTTAAATTCTAGTTATTAACATATAGTGTAATATTGGTTTCAGGAGTAGAATTTAGTGATTCATCACTTACACATAACACTCCATGCTCATCACAATAAGTGCCCTCCTTACTACCCATTACTTACCCAAACAAGCAACCCAGTTTGTTCTCTATATTTAAGAATCTCTTATGGTTTGCCTCCCTCTCCTTTTGATCCCCCTTCCCTTATGTTCATCTGTTTTACTTCTTAAATTCCTCATATGAGTGAAATCATATGGTATTTGTCTTTCTCTGACTGACTTATTTTGCTTAGCATAATACACTCTAGCTCTATCTACATCATTACAAATGGCAAGATTTCATTCTTTTTGATGGCTGCATAATATTCCATTGTGTGTGTATGTGTGTGTGTGTGTGTGTGTATACCACAACTTCTTTATCCATTCATCAGTTGATGGGCATTTGGGCTCTTTCCATAATTTGGCTATTGCTGATAATGTTGTTATAAACATTGGGGTGCACGTGCCCCTTTGAATCTATATTTTTACATCCTTTGAGTATGTATCTAGTAGTACCATTACTGGGTTGTAGGGTAGTTCTATTTTTAATCTTTTAAAGAAACTTCATACTGTTTTCCAGAGTGGCTGCACTAGTTTGCATTCCTACCAACAATCTCAACACCATTTATTGAAGAGACTATCTTTTCCCCCATTTAGTACTTTTGGCTCCCTTGTGAGGTATTAGTTAACTGCATATGTGGAATTTTTTCTGACCTCTCAATTGATCCATTTGTCTGTTTTTAATCAGACAATACTATTTGGATTACTGTAGCTTTGCAGTGTGGTTTGAATTTAGGAATTGTGATGTCACCAGATTTGTTCTTCTCAAGATTAATTTGGCTATTTGGGTCTTTTGTCATTCTATGTGAATTTTAGAATTTTTTTCTATTTCTGTGAAAAATGTCATGGGAATTTTGATAGAAAATACATTAAATCTATATAATGCTTTGGGAAGTATGAGCATTTTAACAATATTAACTCTTTTGAACATGGGATATCTTTCCATTTATTTGTGTCTTTTTCAATTTTCTTTTACTATTGTCATATAGTTTTGATGAAAATATCTTTTACTTTCTCAGTGCAAATTTATTACTAAGTATTGTTTTTCAATGTTACTGTAAATGGAATTGTTTCTTTACTTCTTTTACAGATAGTATATTGTTAGTGTATAGAACATGCCTGATTTTTGAATGATGAATTTGAATTCTGAAACTTACCCAAATTTGTTTATTATTTCTAACAGTTATTTGGTGGAATTTTTAAGATTTTCTATATACCTCTGAAGAAATTATTTTCTATATACACGATCACATCATCAGCCATCAGAAACAATTTTACTTCTTCCTTTGTTATTTGGGTGTTTTATTTATCTTTCTTGCCAAATTACTCTGGATAGGACTTCTAGGACTATGTTGAGTAGGAGTGATGAAAGTGGGCACCATGTTCCTTACCTTAAAGAGAAAACTTTCAGCTTTTCACCATTGAGCATGATGTTGGATGTGGATTTGTCATCCATAGCTTTTATTATATTGAATATATTCCTTCTATATCCAATTTATTGAGCATTTTTATTACGATAGGATGATACATTTTGTTAATGTTTTTTCTATATCTAATGTGATATTTTTGCCTTTCAATTTATTAATGTGGTGTATCACATTTATTGACTTGCATATGTTGAGCTCTCCTTGCATCCCAGGGATAAATGTCACTATTACTGTGCTGTTGAATTTGGTTAGCATTTTGTTGGCAATTTTTGGATCTATATTCATTAGAAATATTGACCCACAATATTTTTTTTTCTTGTAATGTCCTTATCTGTTTTATATCAGGGTAATGCTATTCTCACAAAATAAATTTATGAATGTTCCCTCCTTTTCAATTGTATGGAAGAGTTTGAGAAGAGTTGGTATTAATTCTTCTTTAAATGTTTGTAGAATTAACATTTGAAGCCATGCAATCATAGATTTTTCTTTTGTTTGGGAGGTTTTTTGTTTTTTTTTTTAACTGATTCAATCTCCTTTCTTGTTATAAATCTATTCAGATATTCTGTTTCTCTATGATTTAGACCCAGTAGTGTTTCATGTTTCTAGGAATGTGTCCAGCTCTTCTACGTTTCCTAAGTTAATGGTATAAATTATTCATAGTAGTTTCTTATTATCCTTTGTACTTCTCTGGTATCACTTGTAATGTCTCATTTTTATTTATTATTTTATTTATTTGAGTCCTCTTTTTTCTTGGCAAGTCTAGATAAAGATTTGTGAATTTTATCATTAAAAAAAACTTTTAGTTTTCTTGGTCTTTTCTATTGTTTTTCTATTCTTTATTTCGTTTCTGTTCTGATCCTGTTATCTCCTTCCTTCTGCTCTGTTTAGGCTTATTTTTATCTTCTTTTTAAAATTTATTAAAGTGTAAATTTAAGTTGTTTGAGATTTTTTAAAAATATAGACATTTATCACTATAAACCTCCCTTTCATTCTGCTTTTGCTGCATCACCTAAGTTCTGGTATGTTGTGTTTTCATTTTCATTTGTTTCAAGATATTTTTTTTAATTTCCCTTTTGATTTCATCTTTGATACATTGGTTGTTTCTGAGTGTGTTGTTTAATTTCTACATATTTGTGAATTTTTCAGTTGTCTTCATGTTATTGATTTCTACTTTCAAACCATTGTAGTCAGAAAACATATTTAGTATGATTTCAATCTTTTAAGATTTGATAAGACTTGTGTTGTTACCTAACACAATGTATCCCACAGAATATTCCATTGGCACTAGAGAAGAATGTGAATTTTGCCTCTATTGAATGAAATTTTCTTATATGTCAGTTAGGTCCATTTGATGTTAAGAATAGTTCAAGTCCAGTGTTTCTTTGATTTTTCTGGATGATTTATCTATTGTTGAAAGTAGAGTATTAAAATCCCCTATTATTAGTGTACTGTTGTCTATTACTTCCTTCATTTCTGTTGGTATTTGATTAATAGATTTAAATACTCTGATATTGGGTGAATATATATTTACAATTTATATATCCTCTAGATGAATGACCACTTTCTCATTATATAATGATCTGCCTGTTACAGTTTTTGACTTAAAGTGCATTCTTTCTGATATAAATATTTGTATCTCTGCTCTTTTGTGATTTCCATTTGTGTGTAATGTCTTTTCAGTTATTTCCCTTCTAGTCTAAGTGTGTCCTTGAAGCTGAAGTGATTTTTCTGTAGGCAGCATGTATCTGGGTCACTACTTTATTCATTCAGCCATTGTATGCTTTTGATTGGAAAGCTTAAGCTATTTACACTTAAGTAATTATTGATATGTGAGAACTTACTATCACCATCTTATTCATTATTTTCTGGATGTTTGGTAGTTACTTTGCTCCTTTCTTCTTGTCTTGTTGTCTTTCTTTGTGAATTGATAATTTTTCATAGTGGTGTGCTTTGATTTACTTCCTTTATGTTGTGTGTATCCAATACAATTTTGTTTTGTGGTTACCCTATGGTTTACTTGAAATATGCTATTGATATGACAGTCTATTTTAATCTGCTCACTTAACTTCAATTATGCACAAAAACACTACAAAAAACTCGTACAAAAAATGTGAATTTCCTTCCACATTTTTTTGATGTTATAATTTACAAATTTTTATATTGTGTTGCCATTAACAAATTATTGGAGCTATAGGGGCAACTGAGTGGCTCAGTCAGTTAAGTGTCTGATTATTGGTTTTGGCTCAGATTGTGATCTCATGGGTCCTGGGATCGATCCCCATGTCAGACTCAGTACTCAGTGGGGAGTCTGCTTGAAGATTCTCTCCCTCTGCCCTTCCCTCTATGATCTCTCTCTTGCATGCTCTCTCTGACTCTCTAAAATAAATAAATCATTAAAAAATTATTGTAGCTATAGCTATGTTTAATACTTTTTTTTTTTTTTAATCTTTCAACTCCATACTGGAGTTAAGTGGCTAACACCACCATATTACAGTATATAAGTATTCTGAATCAGATTATATATTTACCTTTACCAGTGATACATATTTTCATAAGTTTTCATATTACTAATTAGTGTTTTTTGTTTGTTTGTTTCAGCTTGAAGAACTCCTTTCAGTATTTATGTAAGGCAGATCTAGTGGTGATGAATGTCTTCAGTTTTTACATTATGGGGAAAGACTTTATCTCACCTTTCTTTCTGAAGGACAAGTTTGCTTAGTAAAATGTTTTTGGTTGGCAGTTTTTTCTTTCAGCACTTTGAATGTATCATCTTACTCTCCTGGACTGAAAAGTTACTGTTAAGAAATTTGCAATAAGGAGATTCCCTTGTATGAGAGAATTTTCTTTTTCTCATAAAATTCTTTCTTATCTTGGATTTTAGAGACTTTTATTATAATGTGTTTTGGAGAAGACTACTGTGTTGAAATTTTGAAATGACATACCAGCTTCATAATCTTGGATGTCCAAATCTCTCCCCAAGCTTGGAAAGTTCTCAACCATTATTATATATTTTTTCAGGGAGGGGTAGGAGCAACGTTTTATAATTAAAATGTAAACTTGAAAAAAAATGGAATAAAAGTCCCTACTTATTTCTACTTAAGATGTCATGTAATAATATTTTACAATGTCCTGTGGGCCAATGTATATGTCCATATAACATACACATTTATAATACATTCTCTTTCCCACACATATACATACACAGATAATTATTTGCAGTTCAGGTTAGAGCAATTTGAATATGCTGCTCTATACAGTTGTTTGAATCACGTTTGGACCCACTTTCTTCAAAAAATAGGGGAAAGAGCAGGAAATAAAAAGATTTGTTTGTTGTTACTGAGAGTCCTTTGTTTAACTGTACACTGTGATGAGTAATTTTCTTCCGTAGTAGTTCTGTGAAGAGATGACTCACTGTGGTTTTCATGAGGAGACTTGGTAATGGATCACACATTCATTGTCATGCTAGGAGAGTAACTCTCACTCTGAAAACAAAGAAATTTCCACCCATTTTGCCATCATCCTTTGGAGTGCCCGTTTGATTACTCAGGCTCATATTATTGGGAGGGTTCTTGGAAATACTGTTCATATGTCCTGGGCCTAAAGAGCCATTCAAATGATGTGACTCCATTCCTCCTACTCCACCCATGGAACCATCTGACCCAGGCCCCATTAGAAAATTAGGCCTGTTAGGACCAGGAGGTACTGAATTCATTAAAGTATACATGTTGTCTCCAGAGTTGGTTGAATCTGCTGGACTATGCATGATGGGTGTTCCTGGTGGCCCTCCACCTCCAGGAGGACCTACATAATTTCTAGGAGATGCTGAAGAGTATGGTATTGAATTGGCATTTGTTGGGTTTGACCAAGGTCTACCACCACCTGGACCCATATTCATTCCAGGTATTCTGGAGCCACCTAAAGTATTCAGGGAGGGTCTCATTGCACCTCCATAGTTTTGTGGTCCTAAGGGCACCATTCCTTTTGGAGGAGTCATTCTCCTCATTGGCCCACCCATATTTGGATGTCCTTGTTGTCGAGTTGGGTCCATTCCACTTGGAAGTAATGGCTGACTTCCTGGGACACCTCCAAGTGCCTGGTTAGGTATTTTCAATGGGGGTCTTGGACCTCCAGGGTACCGAGGTGTCATAAAAGGCTGACAGAACCCTGGTGGTACAGGACCTACTGGCATGCCATCTCCTGAGGGAATGTTTCCTAGCACTGGGCTTGGAGCTGCTGCAGCACTATTATCATGGAAGGATTTTGCTTCACTTGGATGTTCACTTTCCAGTCTTTCTGGAGCTACACAGTAGAGATCCCAAAATACACACCACCAAGAATGTAAGAATCCTGGTGGTTCCCCCGATGTGATGTTTTTTCCCCATCTTATCCCTGATAAAAATGTTTGGGCCGATTTCTGAGCTCCTACATGAAGCAGATATTCATATATGTAGAGTGTTAATTTCCCCCGGGCCTGGCTGTCGGCTGTTACCCTTGCCTTTGCTGTACATGCTTGTGCCTAGAGCAGCTCCCACTGTAAGGCACCTGTAAACCCATTACAG
Source organism: Phoca vitulina (assembly GCF_004348235.1). Taxonomy (NCBI): domain Eukaryota; kingdom Metazoa; phylum Chordata; class Mammalia; order Carnivora; family Phocidae; genus Phoca; species Phoca vitulina. The sequence goes on from NW_022589789.1 coordinate 404,562, forward strand.
CCTCCCCGGGAACAGCCCTCAACCATTATTTAAATAAGCTCTCTGCTCCTTTCTTCTTGCCCTCTTCTGTGACTCCAGTGATGCATAGATTGTTTCTCTCAGTGTTATCCTATAAGTTCTGTAGACTTCCTCCATTCATTTTATTTTCTTTTTTTGCTCCTCTGACTGGATAATTTCAAATGATCTGTCTTCAAGCTTACAATTTTTTTCATCTGCTTGGTCCAGTCTGATGTCAAAGCTCTTTATTAGATTCTCCAGATCCATCTTTGTATTCTTTACCTTAAAAAAATTTCTATTTTTTGGTATTTCCTATATCTCTGTTGAATTTCTTATTTTGTTCTTATATTGTTTTCCTGATTTTGTTAAATTGTTTATCTATGTTCTTTGCTAGCTTTCTAAGCATCTTTATAACAATTATTTTGAATTTTTTGTGTGACAATTTATGGATCTCCATTTCTTTGGGGTTAGTCACTGGAAGTTTACTGTGTTTCTTTAGTGGTGTCATGTTTCCTTGATTCTTCATGAGCTTTATGGCCTTAGGTAGGTATCTATACATTTGAAGAAGTAGTCACTTCTTTCAGAAGTTTTGACTGGCTTAGATAAGGAAATATCTTCTCTTTTGGGGGGGGCACACTGGATAATGCTGTGACCCTGGGTCTAATTCTGCATGGCATCAAGTGTGGAAGAATGTGATAGGTCTGGGGAGGCATAATGTGTTTTTGGTTCAGTCTACCTGTGTCCACAGCATTGACAATTGTGTGGTCCTTGGTGAGTGTAGGATATCTGTAGTTGTTGCAAGTGGGTTTGGGTCCTCAATAGCACCTCCAGGTTCAGTGACTATGGATCAGGGCTGGCAGTTGTGGTGGCCAGAGTGGTGGTGTCCACATGATAAACTGTGGGGACCCTGTGCATTTGCCTTGTAGTGGCAAGTGCCAGTTGCACACATACACATAGCATTTGGGGCCAGTGTCATAAGCAAGGGCCAGTGTCAGCCACACATACACTGGAAGTTATAGATGTTCATATGTACTGGATGTTCATATGTACTATATGTGGTACTGGATGTTCATATGTACTATATGGATGTTCATATATACTGGTTGTTCACATGTACTATCTTGGATGTACATATGTACTATATTGATTCATGGTTTTCCTATGGTAGAACTCACAGCAGTGGAGGCCAGTGACAGAAATCAGGCTGAGGGGGTACAGGTGTACAGCTGGAGGGGCTGTCCCTAAGCATGCACATGGCAGTATGTGTCAAGCATGGGTGACTAGGCTGGTGTGTTGTCACACAGTACTAGGTTGGCTGCCAGTGTAGATTCCCATCTCTGAGAGGCAGAGGATGAGGAGAAAGGGACTCAGGTGACTGGCTTCTGCAAATGTGAATACTGAAGGGCAAAAAACAATAAAATATGCAGGAAATCCATGGCAGCTCCGCTGGACATTGATATTTTCAGTGATAAAATTTTCTTGGGTCCTCTGCAGAACAGGTCACTGGCAACTGTTACCACTTTTATTGTGGGGCTGATACTGATAGCCCCTGATTTTCTTTCCTATTCCTTGCTATCTCTGTATGTTTCAGATTTGCATATCTCTGGGTGGGGTAAAACTACAGTGGCTCTTTCTAGTGGTGCCTCAAAAGTCTGAGGAAGTTGGTGGCTCACTACAGACTCCCTTTCCTACCAAGAGGATCTCTTTCTATTGGGGGAGTTCTCTCTTGGTTCTGAATAGTGCCAGTTTGGGGATGAAATTTTCAAGCAAAATGAAACTGCTCTTCATTCCTTTTTGTATGGTTAATACCAGGAGTTTTTTGTTCCACCATGTTGCTCAAGTTTCCTTAAGTGGGTTCCTGAGCTTCCCCAGAACTGTTTTTGCTCATGGATAGCTGTCTACCTGTCAATTGTCATCAGGGGATGGAGGTTAGGGTCTCCTAATTCACCATTTCAGTGGCATCACCTAGCTTTTGTTTTTAAACAGAAGTCTTAAAATTTTAGATAACTTGAAAGTTGAAAATAATTAGAAATTAATAATAAAATGTGTGCTAAAATATTGCAAGTTCAAAGTAAATAAAAATGTTTTTTTCTTTTAGGTGTGTCTGAAATAGTCTTACAAAAATGTTTTGAGTTTGTAGAGTTACTTAAAGCAATTTAAAAAGAAGTTATATGAGTGAAAATACAATTTAAACACATTAAGAGGAAGCAAGGAAAATTTCAAGAGCTTAAAACAATACATAAAAATTACCCCAAACTTTTCATCTAAATACAGAAACAATATGTAAATGAATGAACATGTTCATGGACTCTCCGTACTTTACACATGCTTTTCTTTCCTTTGTTCTTCCCAGTATCATAAACCTTACATTTATGCTTCATCTTTAGAGAAAATGCCATGTCACCATGAACAGAATTGTAGACAGGAAGAAAATTGGGTTTTGGAACCTCAAGAAGACTCACATGAAAGGAGAAGGGAAGACATAAGAAGTGGGATAATAAATGATGTCCTTTTTCAAACTGATAAAAGTGTTCATACCTTTCTTTTTCCTAGTTTGACCTAGAAGTACTAAAAGAAACTAAAAGAGAAAATACTCTGCTTACAAGATTAATATGACTGAAAGTAATATAGCTCTTTTCTGGATTCTTATTTTTTTAATTTAATTTAATTTTATTATGTTATGTTAGTCACCATACAATACATCATTAGTTTTTGATGTAGTGATCCACGATTCATTGTTTTCATGTAACACCCAGTGCTCCATGCAGTACATGTCCTCCTTAATACCCACCATTGGGCTAAACCATCTGCCCACCCCCTTCCCCTCTAAAAACCTCAGTTTGTTTCTCAGATTCCATAGTTTCTCATGGTTCTTCACCCCCTCCGATTTCCCCCCTTCATTTTTCCTTTCTTCTCCTAAGGTCCTCCATTCTATTCCTTATGTTCCACAAATAAGTGAAACTATATGATAATTGACTTTCTCTGCTTGACTTATTTCACTTAGCATAATCCCCTCCAGTCCCAACCATGTTCATGTAAAAGTTGGGTATTCATCCATTCTGATGGCTGAGTAATATTCCATTGTATATATGGAACTCATCTTCTTTATCCATTCATCTATCGAAGGGCATCTCGGCTCTTTCCACAGTTTGGCTATTGTGGACATTGCTGCTATAAACATTAGGGTGCCCTTCTTTTCGCTACATCTGTGTCTTTGGGGTAAATACCCAGTAGTGCAATTGCTGGGTCGTAGGGTAGCTTTATTTTTAATTTTTTGAAGCACATCCACACTGTTTTCCAAAGTACCTGTACCAACTTGCACTCCCACCAAGAGTGTAAGAGGGTTCCCCTTTCTCCACAACCTATCCAACATTTATTGTTTCTTGCCTTGTCAATTTTTGCCATTCTAACTGGTATAAGGTGGTATCTCAATGTGGTTTTGATTTGGACTTCCCTGATGGCTAAAGATGATGAACATTTTCTCATGTGTCTGTTAGCCATTTGTATGTCTTCTTTGGAGAAGTGTCTGTTCATGTCTTCTGTCCATTTCTTGACTTGATTATTTGTTTTTTGGGTGTTGAGTTTGAGAAGTTCTTTATAGATCTTGGATACCAGCCCTTTATCTGTAGTGTCATTTGCAAATATCTTCTCCCATTCTGTGGGTTGCCTCTTAGTTTTCTTGACTGTTTCCTTTGCTGTGCAGAAACTTTTTATCTTGATGAAGTCCCAAAAGTTCATTTTTGCTTTTGCTTCACTAGCCTTTGGAGATGTATCTTGCAAGAAGTTGCTGTGGCTGATGTCAAAGAGTTTACTGCCTATGTTCTCCTCTAGGATTTTGATGGATTCCTGTCTCACATTGAGGTCTTTCATCCATTTTGAGTTTATCTTTGTGTATGATGTTAGAGAACGGTCGAGTTTCATTCTTCTGTATATAGCTGTCCAATTTTCCCAGCACCATTTATTGAAGCGACTGTCTTTTTTCCATTGCCTATCTTTTTCCTGCTTTGTCGAAGATTATTTGACCATAGAGTTGAGGGTCCATATCTGGGCTCTCTATTCTGTCCCATTGGTCTATACGTCTGTTTTTGTGTCAGTACCATGCTGTCTTGGTGATCACAGCTTTGTAATAGAGCTTGAAATCATGCAACGTGATGCCCCTAGCTTTGTTTTTCTTTTTCAACATTTCCTTGACAATTCGGGGTCTTTTCTGATTCCACACAAATTTTAGGACTGTTTGTTCCAGCACTTTGAAAAATGTCATTGGAATTTTGATCAGGATGGCATTGAAGGTATAGATTGCTCTGGGCAGAATAGACATTTTAGCAATGTTTATTCTTCCAATCCATGAGCACGGAATGTTTTTCCATCTTTTTGTGTCTTCTTCAATTTCTTTCATGAGTGTTCTGTAGTTCCTAGAGTATAGATCCTTCACTTCTTTGGTTAGGTTTATTCCACGGTGTCTTATGGTTTTTCATGATATTTTAAATGGAATCATTTCTCTAATTTCTCTTTCTACAGTTGCATTGTTAGTGTATGAGAAAGCAACTGAATTCTGTGCTTTGCTTTGTATCCTGCCACATTACTGAATTGCTGTATGAGTTCCAGTAATTTGGGGGTGGAGTCTTTTGGGTTTTACACATAAAGTATTGTGTCATCTGTGAAGAGAGAGAGTTTGACTTCTTCTTTGCCAATTTGAATACCCTTTATTTCTTTTTGTTGTCTGATTGCTGTTGCTAAGGCTTCTAGTACTATGTTGAACAGTAGTGGTGAGAGTGGGCATCCTTGACGTTTTCCTGATCTTAAGGGAAAAGCTCTAATCTTTTCCCCATTGAGAATGATATTTGCTGTGGGTTTTTCATAGATCGATTTTATGAACTCGAGGAATGTTCCCTCTATCCCTATACTCTAAAAAGTTTTAATCAGGAAAGGATGCTGTATTTTGTCAAAGGATGCTTTTTCTGCATCAATTGAGAGGACCATATGGTTCTTCTCTCTCCTCTTATTAATATGTTCTATCATGTGGATTGATTTGCAAATGTTGAACCTACCTTGCATCACAGGGATAAATCCCACTTGGTCATGGTGGATGATCCTTTTAACATATTGTTGGATCTTATAACCTAGGATTTTGTTGAGAATTTTGGAATCCATATTCATCAGGGATATTGGTCTGAAATTCTTTTTGATGTGGTCTTTGCTTGGTTTAGGGATTAAGGTAATGCTGGCCTCATAGAATGAGTCTGGAAGCTTTCTGTTTCTGTTTTTTGAAACAGCTTCAGAAGAATAAGTATTATTTCTTCTTTGAATGTTTGGTAGAATTCCCCAGGGAATCCATCAGGCCCTGGACCCTTGTTTTTTGGGAGGTTTTTGATCACTGCTTCAATCTTGTTACTGGTTAATGGTCTATTCAGGTTGTCAATTTCTTCCTGTTTCAGTCTTGGCAGTTTATGGGTCTCCAGGAAGGCCTCCATTTCATCCAGATTGCTCAGTTTATTGGCATATAGTTGATAATAATTTCTAATAATTGTTTCTATTTCCTTGGTGTTAGTCGTGATCTCTCCCCTTTCATTCATAATTTTATTAGTTTGGGTCCTTTCTCTTTTCTTTTGGATAAGTCTGGCCAGTGGTTTATTGATTTTATTAATTCTTTAAAAAAACCAGCTTCTAGTTGCGTTGATCTGATCTACTGTATTTCTGGTTTCTAATCCATTGATTTCTGCTCTAATCTTAATTATTTCTCTTCATGGTTTGGCATCTTTCATTGCTTTTTCTCTAGTTCTTTACGGTGTAAAGTTAGTTGGTGAATTTGGGATTTTTCTTTTCTTTTTTTTTTTTTTTTGAGTGGGGTTTGGATGGCTATATACTTCCCCTTTAAGATCGCCTTTGCAGTATCGCATAGGTTTTGGACTGATATGTTTTCGTCCTCATTGGTTTCCATGAATTGTTTAAGTTCTTCTTTGATTTCCTGGTTGACCCAAACTGTCTTGAGCAGAGTGGTCTTTAGCTTCCAAGTGTTTGAATTTCTTCCAAATTTTTTCCTGTGATTGAGTTCCACTTTCAAAGCATTGTGGTCTGAGAATATGCAGGGAATAATCTCAATCTTTTGGTATCAGGTGAGACCTGATTTGTGGCCCAATATGTGTGGTCTATTCTGGAGAAATTTCCATGTGCATTTGAGAAGAATGAGTATTCTGTTGTTTTAGGGTGGAATGTGCTGTATATATCTATAAGGTCCATCTGGTCCAGTGTATCATTCAAAGCTCTTGTTTGCTTGTTGATTTTCTGCTTAGATGATCTGTCTATTGCTGAGAGTGGAGTATTGAGGTTTCCTACAATTAATGTATTGTTATCAATATGATTCTTTATTTTGGTTAACAGTTGGCTTATGTAGTTGGCTGCTCCCATGTTGGGGGCGTAGATATTTACAATTGTTAGATCTTCTTGTTGGATAGACCCTTTAAGAATGATAGTGTCCTTCTGTGTCTCTAACTACAGTCTTTAGCTTAAAATATAATTTATCTCATATAAGAATTGCTACCCCAGCTTTCTTTTGAGGTCCGTTGGCATGGAAGATGGATCTCCATTCCTTCACTTTCAGTCTGGATGTCTTTAGGTTCAAAATGAGTCTCTTGTAGACAGCATATGGATAGGTCCTGTCTTTTTATCTAATCTGCAACTCTATGTCATTTTATGGGAGCATTTAGGCCATTCATGCTGAGAGTGATTATTGAAAAATATGGATTTATTGTCATCCTGTTGCCTGTGATGACCTTGTTTCTATAGATTGTCTCTGTAAATTTCTGTTGTATATCACTCTTGGGGTCTTTTTCTTTTTATAGAACCCCCCTTAATATTTCTTGTAGGGCTGGCTTAGTGGTCACATATTCTTTTAGTTTCTGCTGGTCTTGGAAGCTCTGCATCTCTCTATCCATTCTAAATGACAGCCTTGCTGGATAAAGTATCCTTGGAGGCATGTTCTTCTCATTTAGTACCCTGACTATGTCTTGCCAGCCCTTTCTGGCTTGTCAGGTCTCTGTGGATAGGTCTGATGTTATTCTGATGTTCTTCCCTCTGTACATAAGGAATCTCTTCCTCCTAACAGCCCTTAAGATGGTTTCCTTGGTTCTAAGATTTGCGAGTTTTACTATTACATGCCGGGGTATTGGCTTATTTTCCTTGATCTTGGGAACAGTCCTCTCTGCCTCTACGACACGAATGTTTGTTTTGTTCCCCAGATTAGGGAAGTTCTCAGCTATGATTTGCTTAAATATATCTTCTAGTCTTCTCTTTTTCTCCACCACCTCAGCGATCCCAATAATTCTGACATTGGAATGTTTCATGGTGTCACTTATTTTTCAGATTCTGTTTTCATGGGTTTTGAGTTGTTTTTCCCTGGCCTCCTCTTTTTCCTTCTTGTCTATTAGTTGGTCTTCTAGGTCACTAATTCATTCTTCTGCCTCGTTTACCCTAGCTGTTAGATTATCTAGATTAGATTGACTCTCACTGATAGCATTTTTAAATTCTGCCAGTTCAGCTTTCATTTCTGCCCTTAGAGACTCTATGTTGCCATTAATCAATTTCTCCATTCTAGCTATTGTCTTCACAATTGCTACCCTGAATTCCATCTCTGACATCTTGATTATATCTGTATCCATTTGTAAATGTGTGGCAGAAGTCACAGTCTCTGAGTTTTTCCTATTTTGGGGGTTCCTCCTCCTAGTCATTCTGTTGAGGGGTGGTTGAGGGAATGTACAGGGTCCAAATTATTGACCACAACCCAAGCAAGATGCACCTCTTTTATAGGGACCTTAGGGTTGCCTGCTTCTTGTTCTCCCAGCTTGTCTTCTGGGGGAGGGGCCTGCCGCACTGTTACTCAGGCAACCTTCTTTGGGCAGAGTTGCCCTGCCCCCTGTGGGGGGATGGGCTCAGTGAAAACCGGCTTTTGGGGGCTTTTGTTCTCTGGTGGCTTTCCCTGGTGGCTTTCCACGTCTCTTCCGAGAGTCAGAGCAGAAGAGATCATTTCCAACCCTCTGCCCAGAGCAGAAAGATCGCAATCTGTTCTTCAGTGAGCTCTCCAGGGCACACTATTTCCATTTCTATCTGTGCTGCTATAAACTGCAGCATCCTGGGTTTTGCACCCCTCAGGAGCACTCCCAGTCCTTGCCTCCAGGTCTGGGTAAGTCTCTACCCTTTGTGCTTCTAAAACCACCAGCTGCCCCCTGTTCACATGCTTGGCCTGCCTGCTCTGGTTTCAGTCCAGGAGGCTGCCCTGAAGTCCTTCTTCCATCACTACCAGTTTGTGAGTCTGTGCCCCAGGCTTTTGGGCTCCTGCCTTATTTCACCTTCCTGGCACTGGCGCTTGTGGCAGCTCCCTTATCCTCCAATATCTGCCTGCGGAATCACAGCCCCCTGCTTCATACTTCAAAACCAACTGCCTGTGATATTCTCTTTATAGATATCCAGATATATCTTCTTACATCTCAGGCTGATTTTGTGGGTGTTCAGAGTGGTCTGGTAGATATCCAGCTCAATTCCAGGGACCAGTTGGAATGGGGTCCCCTACTCCTCTGCCATCTTTTTCTCTTTTCTGGATTCTTAAGAAATTCTTTTTTAGGTGATATGATTTTCTCTTGTATAAGTAAAACAGACATGCCCAAATGTCATATGCAGCTCGTAAGGGGTATGTATTGGTCTGTGTAAGAATGAATGGGAGTGGAATGAGTGCCTCCTGGAAATGAGGACTAGTAAGTGTTCTCAAGACAAGCTCTTGGTGAATTTTCCAGTGTGTAGTTGTAAAGTATAATATTAAGCTAAGAATGATGAAATTAACAACAAGCCTTAAATTTATGCCTTCCATTACAGAAAATAGAGAAATGGATGAGATGTAATTGTATGAGATTGTAGTTATACATGATGTATACAAAACGTAGATAAGCACAGTTGTTATTTAACCAACCTGAAGTGTATGATGACAATGCTAACTTTGTGGCTATGAATGTAAGAATAGTTAGTATGTGCCTTACTTGTTTTTTCATTCAGTAAGAATTTAAGGAAAGATTCCTATACCTAAAGCACTATAAAAAATCATCATAGGAAAAACAAATACTACACCAAACGTGCCTGATTGCAGATTTGTGATATATTGGGTGCTCCCAGGTCAACATAATGCAATCTCTAGAACTAGGACATGCACTTTGAAAGTGACTTTTCTGTTAGTTTATTTATACTCTTTTATGTCCAAATCCCATTCTAATCAGTATATATTTAAAGGAGGCTAGTAAAAGTTAAAAGTGAAGTGTATGGTCTCTTAGGATGAAGAAATATATAGCAGATTGGGAATTAAAATATCCACCAAAAATTTAGGGTTATGTAAAACATTGTATATCAGCCATGGTTGGCAATTACAGAAACTCAAATAGATGTACTTTAGACAAAAAGGAGAATTATTGGCCTGCAGAGTCCCAAAAATGGGTTGAATTACTAAGAGCAGAGAAAATGGGATTGTCAGAACCTCAGGAAGACTTGAACTGTGGACTCAAATGCTGAGAGTGCTGTTTTCCTCTCTTCTTGGTTGGTTTCTTTTTGCATGTCAAACTCCATTTTTTTCATACATTTTCATGTTGTGGAAAACATGAACATTGATTATTATCAATTTTATATTCTATGGTTTAAACTACCAGACTAATTATCTAAGTTAAAACACACACACACACACACACACACACACACACACACACACACACACAGAATAAATTTGATCAGGTTCCCTCTCATCCAAAAACTTGGGATGATCAAGTAAAAACACAGCAGCTTTCATCTGGAGCTGAGGGAGAAACAATTCCTCAAGAATAGGTTGATGGCAATCAAATAGTCAAGGTTTGCCAGAAAGTTTAGGATTAAATTAAAACATATAGTCAATAATCAACTTACTTAGGATCATGTAAATATTTGCTACCGTTTTATATAATGTTTCTTACTTTTTTCAATTATGTTTTTTACTGTTATTTTTTTTTAAAGCATAGAGAAGAAAGAATAAATAAAAGCATAGAGAAGAAGTCCTTTGAATGTTTTGGAAACGAAGAACAAAAATACTCAACGAGTAATTCAAAACATTGGACTATAATATAGGCACTACATTTGCTAAGATAATTCCCTTAAAAGAATATTAAGGGATATTTATCATACTTTCAAAAGTATGAGAAAATGCACTGTTGAAGATGTGTAGATATCTTCTCTCTAATTTTGACACTAGGAGGAACTTATTTATTTATTTATTTATTTAATTTTAAAGATTATTTATTTGAGGTCTCACCTGGTGGCTCAGTTGGTTAAATGCATGCCTTCGGCTCAGGTCATGATCCCAGGGTTCTGGGATGGAGCCCTGCATTGGGCTGTCTGTCCATAGGGATTCTGCATCTCCCTCCCTCTGCCTGCTGCTCCCCCTGCTTGTGCTCTCTCTCTCTGTGTCAGATAAATAAATAAAATCTTTAAAAAAAAGATTTATTTGAGAAAAAGAGAGAGTTTGTGTGTGAGTGGGGGAGGGGCAGAGGGTGAACGAGAGAAGCAGACTCCCTGCTGAGCATGGAGCCTCATTTGGGGCTTGATCCCAAGACCCATGAGATCATGACCTGAGCCAAAACCAAGAGTAGGCCGCTTAACTGAATGAGCCACCCCAATACTGGGAAAAATTTAAATATAACCTCCAATTCTCTTCCAATACAGGAGTAGAAATAATTTTCCTTACAAAAGAAGACTGGTTTGGTTGTTAAGAAAACAGTAATGAGATCAGAGGACAGCCAAACAAGGTAATAGCAGCAAAAGGAGTAGTGGGACAACTGTCCTGGTACATACTGGTCTTCCACATCATGTGCTTAATTTTAGTGGTTGAATTTTCCTTATAAATGACTAGGAAGATATTGCTTCCTGCTTTACTGTAATCATAATAAAAAGATTCCTTCCAAATCGCAGCTAACAGATCTATATAGCAATGAATGGACTGAAGTTAACTGATTTTAAACTAGAGAAGAATATCTTCAGATGCAGAATTTTTCCTTTAAGCTTGCTATGGACCTTGATAAAATAGCTTATATTGCTGACTTTCTTCATATTAGGGTTAGATTATAAGTGGTTCTGAAAAGACTGTTGACGACTATTAGCATTAACAATACATAAAATAAATTTATTATTGTTTAGCAATTGACCCAAAGTATCATTTTTTAAATTAATCAATCTATGTTTTTATTTCAAAATAAGGGTGGTTTTAGAGTTTGATTTAGGAAAAACAATGTAATTATTATAAAGAAAATCCTTTAAATAGGGCTTAATAATGTCAATAATTTCTGGTTTTCTTTACTGAGATGCACAGAGTTGTATAAAAGAAAATACTAGATACCTTGTTTGTGATGAATGACTTGGTTTTCTCATAATTTATTGGACTTCAGGTTTTACTTCACAAAAATGTCATTGTGCCAAAACCATAAAACAATTTTTTTGTAATTATTTGGACTTGTAGTATAGCTATCCACATAAATTTTTATTAATTCCTGATGAGCTTTTAATGGCATATTGCTAGGTACATTGGGTGTTTCCAGCAATTGGTAGGACTATGAGACAATATGGTGGCACAAAATAAGGATTTCTAGCTCAACCTTGGTATAGTTGGAGATATTTTTTTTACTCTTAAGGTCTAGTCTCAAAAGTTTCACAAAATTACATCTGCCCCATTACATTAGTTAAACTAAATCATGAAGAGAAGCATAGATTCAATAAGTGAAGAAAATGATACTGCTTCTTCATAAGAGGCCCTGCAAACTACGGTGGGCTATGTTCTCACTCTCTATCCACAATTCTTCTTTCCACTTGTAAAATATGTTCACTGCCCATCCTCCTATGACATCAGGCTTGGGCTCACTCATGGACATACATTCATCTGGTAGGCCAACTGAGGGGTTGAATTTTATCCTTAGACTATTGATTTTTTTTTTAATTCAGGGAAATAATATGATCAGATCTGCACTTAAATAGTAAACAACTATTGTAGTTTAGTGGCTATGGAAAAATATTTTAAAATTCAGGAGTGTTTAGGTGGTAAAATCAGCAGCTCTTAGTGCTTATTTAGATATGTGCAGTGAGGAGTAGGAGGAGTGGGGAGAAAGCTGGCATGGCTCCCAGGATTCTGGTTTAGTAAATAGGATAATATTTTCTAAGATGAAGGATAGTGCTTTCTAAGATGCAGAATATGTTACATTTGAGAAGCTTTGGAGCAGCCAACTGAAAGTTAGCTCTGCTAATTATTCTTCAATCATCATTTTATGATCTCACTGAGGGAGATTGCATAGATTGAGTAGAAAAAAGGTCCAGGATAATACCCTAAAGATAGACAATATGAAACAGGTACAAATAAAATCCAAGGAGACCAAGAATAGTTGTCAGTAAGTTGGGAGAAACATTTAAAGACAGTAGTGTGAAAAAACAAAGGTGAACATCAGGCACTTCATGTGAAGAAAGAGTAAGAAGAGAACACTATCAAATGCATCAGAGAAATCAAGAACTATAAGAAATAAAATGTAAGTGTGACATCTTAGAATATCTGAAACACAAAGCACAATTTTGTCTACAAAAATTACAGTATAGCATAGTGTATTAAAATATACAGATCATAAATTTACATTAGCATGTAATACTCTGTACACACTATTGAAAAGTAGATTAGTTATTGTAACATAAATATCTTCAATTGACCTCATCCAGTGAATTGAAAAAATTGCAAAAGATGAATAATTTTTTCAAGGTAACCTGGATACTAACAAAGACTGAGAGATAGAAAAACACAAAGTAAGACAAGTGAGACTTCAGTTTAATAAAGGAAATGAGGAAGCCTAAATTGTACAGTTTCTGTTATCAATTCTTTGCCTGACTCAGGTGTTATACTCTCAGACACACACACCCACATGCACATCCAACAAGGTTAAGATCATTGATAGTATGTGGCTAGGGACATGGGTAGAAGCAGAACTGAGGTGACCAAAGTAATTAACCAAGAAATCTCTATACTGTCAAAAAGTGGTAAGTAGTTTTCCAAACTTCCCTTCCTAATGGAGATATGTTGAATATGTTAGAGGATGTGAACTGGGTTGTTTATTCGTAAGTTACTAAACCATGAGAAGCCACATCTAGACCTGACTCAAATGATGTGTATTACTCAGTATCTTGGCTTAGAAAAAATACCAGATAAAAATTTGCTTCAAGTTGTTTTTGTTTTTGTTTGTGGTTTTGTTGTTGTTGTTTTGTTCTGTTTTGTTTTTGGTGAGAGAGAATTGCATTTCTTATCGAATACAGGCTAATTTCTGATTTTAGGTAGAAATATTTTTATGAGTATATATGGAAATAAATATGCATGTCAAAGCATCCTTCACTAGGGGACCTGACCAACACTTTTCCAATAGTTCTGGCTGGCCTTAGGGCCAGGCACATAATGTATGCTGAACCATTCAGAGAATCCTAAAACTCTATCAACAGCTGGTTCAGAGAGGATTACGTAACCTAAGCAGAGATAAACAAGTTTTTTTTTGGGATTATATAATAGAATTAAGAAGGAAAAAGAGAGAGTGAGCAGATATTTGTGTGCTGAGCTTGGTAATTAATAGTATGTCAGTCTGGGCCTGCTAACAACTATTTACATGTATATAAAAGCTATAGAGAAAAAGCAAAGTAGAGAGAGAAAAAGAGATTTGTCAACATTGTTTTAGTTCCTGGATTTCACTGGGCCCAAAGATTCTCCCGTGGACCCCTCAGTTTAATAAACCAGCAAATTCTCAAACTAGTTTGAGTTGACTTTCTGATACCTACGTGTAGGAATTTTTAATATGACCTTGCAAATCAAATCAGACACAGAAAACAAGCACTGGAAAAAAACCCAACATAATTCTACAGAAAATGTAGGAATTGAAACTTGATATTAAGAAATGTTGGGTAAATTATATCTGCCCTAATACATGAGCAAAAACCTACAATTATGCCACAAGCTCTAGGCTACATGTGATGGAAGGAAATATACACTCATTTAAAATTAGTCATTTATATTTCAGGCAGTTAAACAGTGATCCATCTGCTATTAGTTGGCCCAGGAGTTATTCTTTATGATACTCCAAAGTCATAAAGACGTAAAAATATAAAATAACAAAACTCACTCATTCAAAAATTAAACTATAAACACATGTGCTCATGAGCTGTATACACATATACAAGAAACAGAGGGAAATAAAAAAACAAAAACAAAAACAAATCTAATTGAAAAACAAATCTTTGTATTTGCCAGAAGAGCTCAATCCAAAATCAAATGTGATCATTATAAATCTACAATAAAACTTATTAGAGCTCTCTAAGCCATGATCCAGATAGAGTCAGCAATCTCTTCAATGACACCACCAAGTATGGGCAGCATGAGGAGTTTCTTTGTCCTTTGAATGACTCTCTAAGGTTAAGTAAGTTCCAGTAAGTGGAATGGACCTCACATATATGAGTAATTCTTCCTATCTTCCTCACTGCTTCACACACACACACACCCACACACACACACACATTTGATTCTATTGTTACTCCTGTAAGATGTCTAGAAAAGACTACAAAGTCGCCTTTCAGTAAATAAATAAAAAATAGTTTTGCTCTCTGACTCCTTGTTCCCACAATTCTTATACCCTCAGTTGAGGCTGTCATCCAGAGGCTTAGAACTCAAGAGAATCTAAATTCTTCTATCTCTTAGGATATAATTCTGACTTTTGGTTTTATGTGTAATGTAGTCAATAAACACAAAGCGTTAATGGTCCCTCAGGGAGGAAATACCATTAGGCAACTTCAGCAAAGGTAGTTACTATGTCTGCCTTTATATTAATTTCTTATTTTATATTTTTATATTTATTATATATGTATTTATTTATAAAATTAATTTTACTCTGAATTAATTTTATTCTATTGACCCTCTATCAGTGGAAAATTATGCTTTTCTTTAACAAATATGTCATATCTATCTTGTGATCACTTAAAATTTCTAATTAGTCAAATTCTCATTATGCTTGAACTACAAGAAGTTGAAAACTAGTTTTATAGCATCTCACTATTCAGCCCTGCATACCTGTCTGTATACTAAGTGTTATTGGTTGAATTGTATCCATTCCAAATTTATCTTATCTTCTTTATGTAATTCATCAAATTTCTGAAATGAACAGATTTTTAAAATACTGATAATGATGTTTCCTCAACCTGAGTGTAACTGATACTTGAGATAGTTTACCAGGGGTCTCAAGTTCTTGAGTTACCTTAAACTCACACTTTTACTATCTGTATTTGATGTGTCTTTGGCTAACACATTCTCTGACATCCTGAAGGCACCAACACCACCTCATACTTCAGTTTCTGTTGAAACAGTAAACCAATCTTAATGCTTTGTTTGCCCAACCCACAATAAAGGTCAAGCTTGCACAACTATGAAACAAAGAAGTGAATTATTGGTATAATTGAGGAATGTGAGTCCTAAGAAATGATCCTTCCTGAGTCTTTAGGGCAATTTTTTTAATCAATCAATAAATAATCAACCATCAAGGATAACTGGAAAACATTTGACCAAAGTAGTTTTTGTTCTTACAGATCAGAAATATAAATCATCCATAGAGATTTATTCTGCTCTTCACTTCAAGGTGATTATTCACATTTCAATTCACCAAATTACTCATTTCAGTGTTATCTGAGGCAGTTGTTCAGAGGTCAGGGTGGAAACCAGAGAAACACATGCCTTTTTTATTTGCTTTTTATGTCAAATTGCTAATTCATGTACGCTCTGGATACCTAATTATATATATATTATATCTGTGTAATATATTTAAATGAAGAATTAGAAGAGGGAGAGGTGTGTATGAAGGAAGGAAAAGAGGAGGAAGGAAGGAAAGAAAAATTGAAGTAAAGGGGAAGAAAGGAAAGAATTAAGAAAACCTAATTTAAAATACAAATGTCATGAGGTCATCAATACTGTAGAATGCCTTCAACCATTCAACCTCAACTGGTAAGTTCCACCCCCAAAAATACGATTAAATATATTCAATATTAATTTTCTGGATATGTTTGTAATATGAAATCCTCAACAAATATTTTCAATAGCTTATTTCTCTTTGGTGTTACTAAGTCTATCCCTCTCTGAAATGCAACACCTGGCAAGTCCTCAATTCCCCAAAACTACAGGGTGTAGCCATGTGAATTCCAGAGAAAGTGACAAGGAATACCTTCTCATCCGTGTGGGTGGGGTTTAATCAGTCTAAGAGGAAAATCCAAGTTTAGATATGCAAAATGCTTACTACTCTTCAAAGCCATTAACTTGACACCTTCCAGAGAAAGAAATCAAGTAATATAAATAAGTGCACAGCAGTTTGAGTTAAATCATTCTGTCAACCACCCTGCTCTCTGCATACTGTGAAATACTGTGCCAATTACTAGTTTGATACAGAAATCATGCCAAATCTCAACCTGCTCTGATAACAGGAATATCATACAAAGATGTTTCTGCACATTAGCCTATCTTCTAAGGATGGGGAAAATTATTTATGGTATTCATTCTTTCAAGAAAAAAATATGCCTCTAACATGTATAAGTCTTTGTAAGAGTATTAAAAACAATGAAATGAATAAGTGCTGCCCTTACCCTCAAGGATCTCACCCTGTAAAGAGACTAATATCTATTTAGTATTTACTATAAACCAAACACTGTGCTAAGTGCTGGGGTAATATAATTCCTGAGTTTATAGAAATCAAATAATGTAAAGAAAGTCATCAATTAAATTTGCATACAAGTGTGACAAATGTATAAAAAGAGTTACACAGTGTTATAAGATTCTATATCGAGTCACTAAACTATAACCCATGAGCCAAATCCACCCAACTATTTACTTTTGTACAGCCCACAAGATAAGAATGGCTTTTAAAATTTTAAATTATTTCATTTTAAGTGGTTATGTAGATGCCTACATAATAATATCCTTGATTTTGCCTATTGGAACACAAAGCCTAAAATATTATCTATTTGGTCTTTTACAGGAAAAATTTGAAGATTCCTATTCTGTATTATAGAAATTTGACCTAGTTGGGGTGGTAAATATAGACCAACTAAAAATTACAAATGCCTATGAATTAAAAGAGTTAATATATTTTATATCATCATTTCATAGAAAAACGTGTATATAAACACTCAAAATTAATCTCAAAATGTATTACATAAAGTTATATTGTATATGTGACTGAGTCAATGATAATATAATATATTGGGTTGTTTCTTCAGGTGACATGGGATTTGGATATTTCTATATGTATCTGTTGCGGGAACAATTTTTATGGAGAAAAAATTCCCATAGTTAGAAAGTGTCTCTGGGGCAAAGACACTTAGCTTAATCCTACCCTATCCTCAAGAGTAGGTTAGGGAGTACAATTAGAATTTGAACTGGGACAAAGTTAATAGAAGTCATAGAAGAAAAAAGTTTTCTATTTACTTTCTTGCTAGAAAATCAAAGAAAATTTACAATATAGTTGAAGGTTGTAATGGGAGATGAGAAGATTTTTGGATATTTTCAATCAAAATATATGACAACAGCAAGAGTGGTGGAAGGCAAGACAGGGGACTCTAGGTTGGCAAAGACTGATTTTCTGCCTTCTCTATATTACTGCTGATTTAAAATTATAAAATTATAAAATTAAAATTTTTTTCAGTGTGAATAGAATCAGATTATCAGGATTGTAAATCAGTAAGTAAGGAAAATAATAAGAGCTATTATGATATAATTGAGGATATTCAGAGCAAGTCTAAGCTTTTCAAGCCAGCCCTGAACAAGTAGAGACTGTTATCTTTGAGGCCCTGATCTGTTCACTGACATCAACTTCATTCTTTTGAATCATTAGGTTTAAGTAGATCCTTCTCAATGCTTTCACTGCTCCAAAAATAAGATATGACCTACCTGTATGGGTAAGAAATGACTTTTGAATCTGTATTACTAAGGTCAGTGAGATAGTTGATGCCAGAATTTTAGCTATAAATATGTGATATCTATAACTTGTAAAAAAAGAAAGCAACACTTTTTCAGGATGATGAAAGCAGAACAAGAATGACACTAACAACAATGCAAATGAATAATTCTTTTACTTCAAATAAGCTGTATTTCCCAGAGGAAGTTAAGTAAAAAAACAAATTTTAGGGTAGTTAATATCATGAATGATAATTGTTAAATATAGTTTTACTTGTTTTATTTGTAATTGCTCTCTTTACTTTTATTGTAAACCTTGCCAACTTCTCAGTACTGTATGCATAAAATTTATATTGCAATGTCTTTAATCTCAGGCCCTGAGAGGGGAATACAGCTAATATTCATTAAAAAAAGGAAGGCAAAGTTAACTTTAACCTCAGAATCTTAACAATATAGTGAATAGATTGGTAAATAAGTGGACTAAAAGGATGTTCAAAAGAATTGTAAAATAAAAATAACATATAATGAAACATATACTAGTGAGGGACAGACTTAAAAGTTGTTGTACTAATAACTTCCAAAATATTTGAAAATTTCAATGCCTCTAGAGACTAAAAAGCAAGTAGTATACTTAACTGTGCATCCTTACTTAAACAGTTCAATGAAACTTTTTCTCTTGATATCACTGAGGATATTTTGTACAGCAATATAATGTCTTCTTTATCATAATTCATAGCAGATTTTTTTTCTTAGATCTCATTCCCAGTTAGGTCTTTTCAGCAAATACTTTGCTTTCTAAAAATTTGATTCTAAATTTCTGAGTTGATTGTATTTACTCTTCAGGTTGGCAGCTCATGCTAATTCTATTTAATCATAAATGATGTTATATGATGGCTACATTAAGTTCCTGCTAGAATATAATTTAATGGAAGGCAAGAACTTTAACTCCATCATCTGCCTCCCCTTGTGTGTTACTAGACACATAAAAGTCCTTCAATAAATATTAGTATATTTTAACAAAATAAATGGATAGATGAATGAAATATAGCTTAGGTCCAGCCAACACATAGGAATTTATGGCCTAACTTTTTACTTTAATTTTTATCTATACTTTAACTTTTTTCTATCCTGACTTTTAAAATTATATTTTTCTGACTATTTTTAAGCTATTTGTCAGCTCTTTATAATCCTTGATTGAAAAAGAAGGGTATAAAGATTTTATAATTTTTTATTTGTCAGAGAGAGAGAGAGCACTCACAAGCAGGGGGAACAGAGGCAGAGGGAGAAGCAGACTCCCCGCCGAGCAAGGAGCTCGATGCGGGACTCCATCCCAGGACCCTGGGATCATGACCTGAGCCGAAGGCAGAGGCTTAACAGACTGAGCCATCCAGGGGTCCCCCTCAAAAAAGGGTATAAATTAACAAGTAGATTAGATAGATAATGATAATAGATCACAAAATCATATTGTCTTAAACACTTCTTTAATACTTAGCATTTAGAATATGAGAGAAAAAAGGAAAAAAGAGTCCTACAGTACTTAGCATGCTTCTCCTGTGATTTGAATGGCAATTGGTAGAATAGAAATAAACATATTCTAATAGTGAAAATCTTCAACCAAGTTCAATTTAGGAACCCATAAGCTAAGCATCTAGTACTGTATCCGTCTCTGGACTGTTGCATCTATTTTCTTTCTGTTTCAGATAAATACTGCCCAATAAGATTGAGAAGGTGATCCAATGAGTAACATTCAGAAGTTTGGATAAAGTCATTGTAGATAGATCATAGATATCAGCTGAAGCTGAGATAAGTGAGCAGGTCAGGACTTCAAGACTGATTGCCTCACTGGGGAAGACACAATCAACTTTTAAACAGTTTGATATAATAAAAGTAATAAGGAAAATAGTTTTTAAAAGCCTGTCTAAATATTTCCAGTTCACTTGTTATAAGATCTAAAAATAAGAATCATAGCATTTACTATTTCTGAAGCCTTCCACTCTTCATTGAAAACAACCTCAGTTTATTAGCTCCTTAGATTTTTAGATGATCCTTCTCAACATGATCTCCACAGAAAGGATTAAATATGACACTGCTTGTTTGTAAATAAATAAAAGATGTCCCGCAATTCATATGCCTACTCTCAGTACACTGATGAGATGAGAAAGTACACATAAAACAATAGATTTTACATTGACATAATTATAAGAAAACCTTTCAAGTTGAGTACTGATTGATCAAACATAAGAGTCTAAGATGAGGTTGTTTTGTTTTTGTTGTTTTTTTCATTTGACTGAATGATTTGCTTGTGAAGTGTGGGTATTTTATATGCCAAGTTGACTGGATCATGGGGTACCTAGATCTTTGGCTAAATATTATTTCTGGGTATGTCTGTGAGGATGTTTCTGAATGAGATTAACATTTTAATCTGTAGACTGTCTAAAGCAGATTGCTCTCCCCAGCGTGGGTGGACATCATCCAATCCACTGAAGGCTTGACTAGAACAAAAAAAGTAGAGGAAGAGATAATTTGCTTTCTATGCTTGACTGCTTGAACTGGAACATCAATTTTCTTCTGCCCTTACACTGGAAATTACACCATTATCTCTCCAGGTTCTCAGACTCAGTCTGAAGTACACCATTGGCTTTCCTGGGTGCCCAGCCTACAGACACTAAATAATGGGACTTCCCATCTTCCATACCCATGTGAGCTAATATATTATAAAATTCATTAGTGAAATTTTAAAAATTCTATAGAAATATTAATCTGCCATTATTTTGCTTGGGACCATAGAAAACTTAATTGTTTTCAGTTTTTGCCCTCAGTGCTGTAGGACATTTAATTTTTTTTAATATGGTTTATTCAGAAGTTAGTAAATAACAATATTTCAGTATATTAGCATTTATAGATAGAATTTTTCCCTCTCTTTATTAATACTGGATTACAGAATTACCACATACTGAAGTTTTTTACTCTAAACAACAAATGATCAAAACACATAGATCATTCACTCAAGAGGGTTTTAAGGAAAGGAAAAGTTGGCAGAACTGGAGAGAGGCTAAAACACTGTGATATCAAAAGATCAGATTTTCCTGCAAACTAATTTTACACCCAGCTTTTCAATTATTTTAAAATGTTGGTATTTCTTGGCTGATGATCACTTGATAAGATCACACAGATAAAATAACACTTCTTATTTTTATGAGGAGGCATAATTAAATTTAACAAAAGCTGTATTCAAAACAGAGAAGACAGATACACAATGGATAATTATGTGCACTGCGTTCTGTCTCCCACCATAAAGAACCTAATTAGACCTTAAGGGACAGTGTATCTCTGCTAATCATATGTGTCAGTCATAGCCCATGTGCCCTGAACTTCTAGCACTTAGCAGGTTGCTGAATATTATTCAACTGTTTGTTTCCCATAGTACAAATTCCCCATATTTAACTTTCTCTTTTGAATGTTTCTCCATATTAATGAGATGATAGCAGCATCTATTTTCTTGTTAAATGAAAGTGGTTTTCATTATTTTTCTAGAATAACATACACATATATGCAGAGAAATCTCATTGAAATTTTAAAGTTTGAGTTGTTTACTATTACAATAAAAGGTTATTTCAACATGATTTAGCAGTGGATTTTATTAGTTCATTATGAACATAAACTCAATTTACTGGAGATAACTTACCATTTGTTCAAATTAAAGGATTTATTCTGTCCAAAATTCAAGTCATTGGTTCTATTTTTTGAGGTCATTTCGGTTAATAAAACGAAAAAGTTTGACAATGACAAACTACAAATATTATTTCTGCAGTTGAAATTAGCTGAGCTTCCTTCTTAACTTTTTTTTTTCCTCCTGTATTCATGAAAAGTTGTAAAATACGGTTGGCTTTAGCTGTTTTAAATTTTTTTTTCAGGTTATATCCTTGGTTTGAGGGGATTTACCTGAGTCCCTAAACTAGATATAAGACAAAATATATTTAAACAAAACTCTTATGACAATCAAGACCCAGAAGAGATAGATCTACTATAATGAATTTAAAGGAATTTATTATTAAAATGAAAATTGCTGTTTATACAGAGGGATGGAATATTGGAAGTAAAAAATCTCCTCATGCACTTATTGATTACACTTATATAATAATTGCATAAATACTGGTATTAAAATGTTTTTTAAGGGGTGCCTGGGTGACTCAGTCTGTTAAGCATCTGCCTTTGGCTCTGGTTATGATCCTGGGGTCCTGGGATCGCACCCAGCATTGGACTCCCTGATACTTCTCCCTTTCCCCTTGCTTGTGCTCTCTCAATCTCTCTCTCTCAAATAAATAAATAAAATCTTTTTTTAAAAAGTTATTTAAACTAATTAATTGAGTATAGTGGTTCTCAACCACTGGGTATTCATCAAAATCATCTGTAAAGGTTTTCTTTTCTTTCTTATTTTTAAAAGTACACATGCCTGGACCAGCTCATGAAGATTTTGACTCAAGAATTTTGAAAAAGAACATGTAAATCTGGAGAATTACAATCTCCACAGATAATTCAGATTTATTTGGAAGATTTATATAAGATTGAGGAAACATTTATATAAAAACATAACTAATTAAATCAATTGAACACACACATAAATCCTCCCTCTTAAGTTGTGCATTCAAATCAAATGTTATAAATACAGTTTTTAATAATGTCTCTTGGGAAAGACTTTTTCCTTGAACAAACCTTAGACAGGCTCCTCTAAGCCCTCTTTTCTACTAGGCCTCTTCCTTGGGCTCTACCCTTGACTTAATGAAGTTAGTCTTAGTTGAGATCCTGCTAATTGCTGATCACCCTTGATATCTGATTAAATTCTTCATTCCCAATGATTTGTGGATGTCTTTATCTTACTTTTAGTAAAAATATTGTTAAGTCCTTTTAGCAAGAATCTCCCTACCCTTATGTCTCTCAGTAACTTTCCATCCACTAATTCCTCCCCACCAATGTACTCCTTGGTTATAAATCCCCACTTGTTCTTGTATTCAGAATATAGCTCAGTTTTATGCTGAGGTCTTTTTCCTGTTGCAATGGTTACTGAATAAAATCTGTCTTGACTGCCTTTAACTAGTATCTGGCTTTATTTCTCTTGAACATTCTAGAAGCAAACACATTAATAACAATAACACAAAAAGTTGTTACAGTGTTACTAATAACTTTTTGAGCAAGTAGTCCTTGAAATAGTTTTTCAAGGTGAAATACAGGAGGCATATTGCTCGAGCTTGTGTTGATCATGTGGTCTTAAAGAAATATTAAATATCTTACATTTTTCTACTTAAAAAGTCACACAATTCAAGTTCTAAATGTAATATGTGGAGCTAGTAAAATGTACCTACTAATTAATAGAACATCTAGATTGGTTTGACCAGTATTAATATTGCCTAAATCTGTGGTCAAAATAATTTGCTGTCAAACCCAATGTGTATTAACTGTTTTTTCTGATGTGGGAAAAATGTATTTCTCTGAGTAATGAATTTAAGTTTTTTTTTCCAAATTTTTAAATTATTTTTTGAAGATCTAATTAGCTCTATTAAATGATTCAAAAATTGAGCAGCATTTCATCTAGCAAGTAGAGGGAAGCTCTGAGGAATTGTACAAAACAGAAGGTTTTTATAGTAGGGAGGGTGGAGCAAGAAAGTTATTAGCAACAGAAAAGGACTGTTCTAGACAGGATAAATTAAGAAGCTTAAAAAATTATGGAACAGTTCAAAGTATAAAAAAATTCAAATAAAAAATAAGTTTATGAAAAAGAATAAGTTTATGGAAACAGAATTAGAACTAAAAGTTCTCTAAAATGACTTTTTTTTCTGACAATATGGCAGACTATATGACCTGAACCACTATCTCAGAGGTGTGAAAAGGAAATGATACTTCAAGTTTCCCTGAGGTAGAAGCCAGTCTTTGCAACCAGATGAGGCCTCAGACATATATTAAAGATGGTATATTAGAAATGACATCCTTGTATAAACACAGGATGATCAAAATATTATAAATCACATGAAAGGGGGAACATATAAAATGCTACCCATTAACAAATGAGAAGATAAGAAAACTTCCCTGCCTTAGTCTGGGCTCTAGTTAAGAATTTAAAAAGCGTCCCCGCCATCACTTAACCACTATGGAACCATGAACCAGGTTTCAAAAGATATACTCAGAGAAAATTCACAGAATGTGAATTCCCATTCTTACAAATTGTTGTATTGGACCCTAAAATGCTCAGATAGTAATAAATGTTTGTCAAGTTTTTAAAATACTATTAAATGTTAAAAATAAGACATGAATAAAAATTTAAAATATTAGAAACTAAAGAACACCAAAGGAAAAAAAAAGATTTGAAAAGTAACCAGATAGGGAAAAAAATAACTAACAACCATGATGTCAAGAGCCAACTTCTCAACAGCTATAATAGATGTCAGATGAAAGGAGAAAATACCATTGAAAAAGTGAAAAAAATAACTGGCAACTTTGAATTTTAAATCTCACTAAATATGTATATATATATATATATTTTTACTTTTAACTGACTGTTTTAAAGAATGAAAAAATATATTTTTAGATCCAGAAGGAGACAATATAGATACTTTCAGATCCGAAGAGTGATTTATATTTAACAATGAAGTTCCTCATTGAGAGAATTAATAAAAAAATATATTTTGATTAACATCCAAATGGAAGAGCTGAGATATAGATAATGTGAGTAGAGAATTTAGAAACATGTGGGTGGATCTAAAGAAGCATTGGTAGTATAAAAGTAATCACAATAATAAATGTTGGAGGGTGTATAAAATATAGTGAATTTAATATCCTGGAAAAATAGTAAATTAAGTTGTATTACAAGTCATTACAGTTAAAGTTTTAACATACTACTATTTTAATAAAGAGGATAGACATGCTGCTTGATTTAAAAATTCATACAAAAATGATGAACTTGATCTCTTTGTTAGAATGTAGGTTGAAAGAGACTATCAATTTCATCCTAACAATAAAAACCAGCATGAGAAACTACAAAGTCATTTTTTCCACACCAGAGTATAGAATACATACAGAAATCTAAATAAATTAAATTCCAGAAATTGACAAGGCAGGTGAAGGAGGTAAGAGTCATAAAGCTGTTGCCATCTCTGGCAGATTAAGAGGAGGATAAATCCATCATGAACGGAAGTGAAAAGCAATCATCCCAGCTTTTGAAAAACCTAACAACTGTATGTTCACTTGTATGACTTATAAATATCCCGAAGCATTCCAGCCCCAAAGCAAGTTGACACTCATCCTGTCAAGATTTGCTCATGGACTTTCACTGAGTAGAAGGTGGTTGCATGCCACAGGCAAGTCAGAAGTCATAAGCATGATCCCTTGATCATGTGGGCTTTTCCTCAATTGTAAGTCAGTCTCCAACAGAAGCTGGAGAGAATAGAGCTAAAAAGAATTCCCCTTAAGACACACTCTGTGCCTTGACTAATGCACTAGTGGCCTTTTGGAATCTTACTTGCTTGGGGGACAAGTCAGCAGGTGGGAAAAATGTTGGCAGAGGCACAGAAACTTAGAGCAGTACTGAATAGTAAAGAGAATTCATAAAAGTCCCAAAACACTGAAGTAATTATAAAATATGGCACCATCATGATTTCAAAAGGCATTGGATGGGGTAGAAAGCATAAAGTTTTTACTGGAGATTTACAGGTACTCAGAACACACACTCTACTAAAGAGAAAATCCTGGTTCTGTCCTCAAAACACTATGTGGCCAGAGTATGAAATACAAATAAAAATTGCAACAAAATCCACATCAGCCTCAATGACAAATTAGTTTATCTCAGTACACTCACATTAACTAGTTGACCCAAAAAGCAGCTTTCCCACTACGTAAAAAAAAAAGAGGGATTAGACTCAAATAAATAAAATCGTAGAAGAAAGAGAAAATATTATAACTGATACCACAGAAATATAAAGTATTATGAGACTACTATGAACAAACCAGATAATAAAAAAAGAAATAGATATTCCTAGAAACATGCGACTTGATAAGGCTGAATCTGGAAGAGATAGAAAATCTAAACAAAGCAGTAACTAAGAAAATTGAAACAGTATGTCCAAACAAAGAAAAGCCAAGTACCAGATGGTTTCACTAGTGAATTTTACCAAACATTTAAAGAAGAATTAAAATAAATTATTCTGAAATTTCTCCAAAAAACTGAAGAGGAGGTAACATTGTCAGACTCATTTTACAAGGACAACATTACCCAGAGAGGAAAGCCAGATAAGAACAGTGCAAGCAAAAAACATTACAGGCCAATATCCCTGATAAATATAGATGTAAAAATTCTTAATGAAATAATATCAAATCAAATTCAACAGCTTATTAAAAAGATCACACACCAAGATCAAGTTGGATTTATCACTGGGATGCAAGGATGGTTCAACATATGCAAATCAATAAATGTAAGACACCACATTAATAGAGTGGAAGGTAAAAATCATATGATCATCTCAATAGATGCAGAAAAAAAGCATATGATGAAATTCAACATCCTTTTATGATAAACACTCTCAACAGATTGAGCAGAGAAGAAACATACCTCAACATAATAAAGACCTATATGACAAGGCCACAGCTAACATCATGCTCAGTGGTGAAATTTGAAAGCTTTTCCCATAGAACAGGAACACAACAGTATTCACATTCACCATTCTTGTTCACTATAACACTGGAAATGTTAGCCAGAACAGTTAGGCAAGAAAAAGAAATAGAAGGTATCCCAGATCATAAAGGATGAAATAAAACTGTCCCTGTTTGCAGGTAATATGATCTTATATAGAAAATCCTAAAGACTCCACCAAAAAACCTGTTAGAATTAATAAACAAATTTAGTAACATTTAAGGATACGAAAATCAACATACAAAAATTAGTTGTGTTTTCATACACTAACAAACTATCAGAAACACAAGGAAATCAATCCTATTTACAACAGTATTAAAATGATAAAATACTTAGTCATAAATTTAATCAAGGAGATTAAAGATCTGTACAATGGGAATTAGAAGACACTGATGAAAGAAATTAAAGAAACAAATAGGATACCTGGATGGGTCATTTGGGCGTTCCTAAAAAAAAAAAAAATTAAACTACCTTATGGACCAGCAATCCTACTTTGGGTATATATTCAAAGGATAAAAATCTAGATCTTGAAGAGTTATCTGCAGTCCCATGTTTATTGCAGCATTACTCACAATAGCCAAGATAGTAAAAACAACTTAGATGTCTGTCAACTAATGAATGGATAAAGAATATGTGGTGGATATATACAATGGATTATTATTCAGACATAAAAAATGTAGAAAATCCTTTCGCAAAAACATGAATGGACATTGAGGGCATTATATTAAGTAAAATAAATCAAAAGAGAAGTAGAAATAATGTATGATTTCACTTTACATGAAATCTAAAACAGTTGAACTCATTAAAATGAGAGTAGAATGGTGGTTAGCAGAGGCTGGAAGGTGGGGCAAATAAGAGATGTTGAGTACAAACATCCAGCTATAAGACTAATAAGACTAATAAGTTCAGCTATAAGACTAATAAGACTAAGGCACAGCACGGTGATTAAAATTCACAATAAATTGTTGTTAAGAGAGTAGATCTTAAATGTTATTATCAGGGGAAAAAAGTATGATTGTGTGAGGTATTTGGAGGTGTTAACTAACCTTATTGTGGTAATTATATCATGGTATATACATGGATCAAATCATTATGTTGTATACCTAAACTTACATATTTCCTAGGTGAATAATATCTCAAAAAGTTGGAGAGAAAGAGGCTTGTTTTTTTTTTAACTGTAAACATTATGTACTTCAGTCTTGATTTTTCCTCTATATATAATGTTAAGCACACCAAAATATTTTTAAGAAGTAAAACACTCATAAAGCAAAAGAAAATATGGCTATATTTAAGGAGAAAAATAGTCAATACAAGTAGACCCATTTATGACTCATATGTTGGGATTATGACAGGAACTTTAAAATAACTATAAGTATGTTAAAGAATAAAGCAGAAAACGTTAACATGTTAACAGAGGAGAAATTTTAGCAAAGAAATAGATGAAGGAGACAATTCTTGAAAGAAATGTAACAAACATATACAAATAATAAATAAAATATCTAAATAGAAGATAAACTGTATCTATATTGAAAGATATATATGAGGTATGATTTACTTAACGGTTGACATTTCTGGAGATTCATTTTTGTGTGGAAATCTATTAGCCTCTATTCTTGTACTGAGGTGAGATCTAGAAGTATGAAATCATAGACAAAGTTAAATGTCAATATTTAGGCCAAAGTCAATTATCAAGAGCCACATTTTCCATTAAAATGGACCGGGGATTCATGATTTGATAGAAAGGTATAATTCTGGAATTGTTGTTAGTCATCTTTCTGTATTTTCTTAGTCTCTATCAACTTCATATGAGCAAATTGCCATAAGTCATGAATAAGATAAATGCAGAAGATCAACATGAAATGAAAAAGAAAAATACTTCTAGAAGATTCAAAAAAATATCTGAAGTATATTATCTTACCAGGGTAAGGACTTACTGTTTTCCTTAATCTAGAACTGAAAGACACAATAATAATGTGAAAAGTTTAGCTCTGCTTTTTGGAATTTGAAGGTGAATACTTGACTTAATCTCTATACCATGAAAAATAAACTTAGATCATTAGGTTATAATAAAGCAAGGCTCTTTTTAGCTCTAAATTCTTTGACCACAGGGATTTAAATAAAGAACAGTGGAGATCCTGACAACAGACATCAAAACATAATAGAGTAAGAATCACATTTCAAAACTCTTTGGATATCCACTTGAAAAATCAATGGAGATGATTAAAATTATCATGATATTAAAGTGATTTAAAAAATGGAAATATTTTCCCATCATAAACAGTCTGTTGATTTGGTTTCTCTATGGAATAAATGAAATAAGAAGGAAATAGAAAGTTAAGTTATAGGTAGAGGAGCTGAAGTGTTTACACTCATAATAAATTTCAAATTCATTACTAAGTGTGTTTGTTCTTGGGAAATCTACCTAAATTAGGTGAGCCTATACTTACCCAAGTATAATAGAGGAATAATAAGTCACCTCAAGATATTGTTGACGTTAAGGGTGCCTGATGTCTCAGTTGTTAAGCATCTGTCTGCCTTCGGCTCAGGTCATGATCCTGGGTCCTGGGATCGAGTTCTGCATCGGGCGCTTACTGCCTCCCCCCACTTGTGCTGTCTCTCTGTTAAATAAATAAAATCTTAAAAATCTTAAAATCTTAAAAGAAAGATATTGTTGACATTAGTGGGGTGCCTGGGTGGCTCAGTCGGTTAAGAGTCTGCCTTTGGTGCAGGTCATGATCCTGGGGTCCTGGGATCAAGCCCCACGTCAGGCTCCCTGCTCAGTGGGTAGCCTGCTTCTCCCTCTCCCTCTGTCTGCCACTCACCCTGCTTATGTACTCTCTCTCTCTCTCAAATAAATAAATAAAATCTTTTTTAAAAAAGATATTGATGACATTAGTGATAATGTTCTTAGTGAAATGCTTATCATGATGGATGCTCATGAATAAATATTATGATATCCAGAAAATTAAATTCATTCAAAGTGGGCTATTGTGGAAACACATTATAATAGCAGAACAGATAGGTTGCTAATATGTTCTTAATATACACCCAGATAATTCACTTCACTATAGAAGAAGGTTTAGAAGATTAAATTATTGGATATAGGGTGCCTGGGTGGCTCAGTCATTAAGTGTCTGCCTTCAGCTCAGGTCATGATCCCAGGGTCCTGGGATCGAGTCCCACATCGGGCTCCCTGCTCGGCAGGAAGCCTGCTTCTCCCTCTCCCACTCCCCCTGCTTGTGTTCCTGCTCTCGCTCTCTCTCTGTCTGTCAAATAAATAAAATCTTTTAAAAAAATAAATTATTGGATATAATTCAGTTGGCTAAATTCATAGTAGAGGAAAGTAAGCAGGGCCCAAGTAGCCAGCTAAAGTTTGACCTTTTATTCAGATTTCAGATAATCCGAAGTTTTTGTTTTTATTTTTAATATGTAATGTTGGTTCGTTGCCAAGAGATTCAACTATGTTTTTCTTACCAACTATTTTATATCAGCTTGACATATATACTTGGAATTATATTTGTAGTAGAAGTTTAAAGTCTTGAATTCTCATTGTTTTAAAGTACAATTCATGTACCGAACTTGAAACCTTGGCTACCACAACCTTTTTTTTTTTTTTTTTTTTACTTCCATATCCCTTTCAGTCCACAGAAAATAATTTCCTGTATTCTTATAATTTTTTTCTTTCCCTCTTCCTCACAAATCTGTGAATGCCTCATTTTCTGCTCTGCCATACAGTTCCCTAATGTGTGTTTGCTTCTCTCTCCCCCATAATAAGAATTCATCTCAAAAAGAATAACTAAATAAATGACTTTTATTCACTTAATTTAAGATATGTGAGTATTTTTGGCACATTCTTTCCATTGAATAAATAAAATAATAAAAGCTTACAGCATTGACCTAGAAAACACATAGTAGCAAGAAAAACCTACAACATTACAAAACATTCCTAACACAGCCTTGCTTCTGTGGTCACGTTGGTTACATTCTATTGACCTTACTAAGTGAATATTCAAGCTGTGTGGGAACAACATAGCAGACACAAAACAGAATTACCAAAAAGGGGGGAAAATAGTTCTAAGCATTAGTATCAAAAAAATCAACATTGTGATTTAGCTTTCTGGGGTTAAAACTATGTGGGAAAATCTGTTTACAGAATAGCTTGTTTCCAATTCTTGAGTTTAACCCATTGCTTCATTGGTGGAATAAATCCTTGTTCTAGCATCCCTCCTTATTGCAAAATACCAAAAAAAAAAAAAAAAAAAAAAAAAAAAGTAGTTAGCTTGTCTTCCATCATTAATCTTGAAAAAGAAGAGAAATAACCACTATCTCTAACCCCCTCCCACACACACACTCCATAACTATGGTTAAATTTATTAAACATTTTATTTGAATCTCTAAGATTCAATTTATTTCTAAATATTTATTAATCTACCATAAAATTAAAAAGCATATAATTTGATATTGCTTAAGAAATAAGAAAGCTTTTTGGATTCTTTTAGTGCCAAACTATCATCGAACATCACTATTAATTGTGTTGTAGGTGTGGGGAAATGATGCTTAGTCCAGGATTGTTTAGGAAAAAAAACATGTAATTGTATGTGCCATATTTTGTTCCTCTCATAACTTAAACCATGCCGAATGTAAAACATAATATTTTAGTTTGTCTGTTTTTCTACAATGATAATGGAACTTTAATCAGAAGTGTGGCATAGCTTCATAATCATTTTGTTTGATATTCTTCCCTGTCAGCACTTTGTCCCAATATGATAATAGTCCTTGTGGAGTGAGGATCAGTCATTTCCAATACCTCTCTTTCAAAAAATACAGCTATCCATTAGAGAAATTCAAGTTAGAAGGAAAATATATTTTAAAAAAGTAACAGAGGCAAACCAAAACACACACACACACACACACACACACACACACACACACCATCTCAAAATATTTTCAAAGTCCCAGTAAAGAGATATGTGTTAGACACACTCAGGGTAATTCCAGGGACAGAGTTCATTCCACTTCACTTTCTCTTTAGTATTCTGAAAAGAGATGAACTGAAAGCTGTTCTCATGCCCCGCATACACCCCAAAGATCAATACTATTGAAGTAAAATCAGCAGTGCAATGTGTAAAATGTGTAAGCAGAGGGAGGATATAATTTTGACTCTGCCAAGCCATTGCCAGATCCCTTGTGGTATGCCTGGGTCTTAGAATTTGACCATGCATGCATGAATGAAAATTAAAAACACAGACTGAATAGTTTACCAGAGTCCCCATAATAGTGTTGTGGTGGCTCCACAATGGAAGGTTACTGAAATGATGGCCTAGGCAGAGGGACACATGGAAGTCACAGAAAAAAAAAATCTCAATAGGTCCTCTCTCATCAGTAGAGTCAAGATGGAAAGGGTTAGTAGAACCTGGAGGCCATTTGGTCCTGATAGACTTGAGAAGGAAGTCACAGACTTTATCACTGGGCACCTGCAGGGTAATCTGAAGTAATGGGCCACCAACCCCACTTGCATAGTCAACACTCAAAGTATACCTAGGAAGAAGAATTAGACTAGGTGACACTCTTTCTCCAAAAGAAGGTCACAATATTCTTATACAGTGATATCATATTGAGGAGGAAGAAAAGGAGTAGATGGAAATCTGAAAATATAAGTTTGGTTAAATTTTTAAATGAAATTGAACTTATAATTTCAACTAAAAAATAGTAGTTTTATTTCCCCCTCTTCTATCTTGAATAATGAAGGTTCACAAAGATTTTAGATCATTTAAAACAAATAAAGAAAAAGAGTAGAAGGAAGAAAAGAGGAAAGAATTAAGGAAGGAAAGATGGAAGGAAAGGGGAAGGTCAGAAAAGAAGAATGTATGGTAGGAGAAATTTAGGAATAATACTACTTATGACCTTAAGATAAAAAACATTCTCATAATGCTGATACAACTTGCTAGTACTCCTTTTTCTTCAATTAAATTTCAGTGTCCACATGGCAAGCTCATCTTATTGTTAGTTATATGAATTGGTTATTTCATAGAAGTTTTACAATGACGTCCACCACCAACACAAGTATCCACACACTGATATTTATATGCAAACAATGAATCATGGAACACTACATCAAAAACTAATGATGGACTGTATGGTGACTAACATAACATAATAAAATTAAATTAAAAAAAATATAAAATGGATACCATTACATTTATTGATTTTTATTTTAATCAAATTGAATAAAAGATAATGAGAACTGCTTTGATTTTTTTAAAAAAGTTACACACATATTTAAATAAGACAATTATTTTTATCATGTTCATACTTAAGTAAGACAAATTAAATTTCACATTCTACATTGAAAGAAAAGATAAAAGAAATTCTGGAGGACTTCTGGGGTAAACTGCAGAATAGAAGGATCCTAAACTCACCTCATCCCACAGGTACAACTAGACAACACTTGCACCAGAGTAAATAACCCAGAAAAGAACTCAAAGACTGGCTGAACAAACTCCACAACTAAATGTCACTTTAAGAGGTCACACTTAAGAGTGTAGGAAGGGCAACAACTTGGTGGAAACCTAAGCCCCATGGCTCTAACCACTAGAGGAATGGAGTCATGGGTATGGAGAAGGGCCAGAAACATTAAAGTATATCAGGAAACCTACACAGGGAAG
The DNA here is from genome assembly GCF_004348235.1 of Phoca vitulina. Lineage (NCBI taxonomy): Eukaryota > Metazoa > Chordata > Mammalia > Carnivora > Phocidae > Phoca > Phoca vitulina. Next base: position 437,896 of record NW_022589789.1, read on the forward strand.
AGAAATGCCCATAGCATTTGTCTTTGAAAATCAGAGGGGCTGAATTTCATGAGTGCATATAACTAGCAGGACTTAAAGCTTGGAACATTAAAATCAGTGGGCCCAGCTCTAAGAGAGCCCAATGGGCAATAGGAAGCTGAGCTCCTGCCCTTAAAGAGATAGCACAGCAAACAGACTGCAGAGATACTTGGAAGAAACTGTTTGAAAAGGAGATGGGGCTTATGGGAGGATTAGTTACTAATCTCAGAATTACCTGAAGGACTTCTCTAGGAACAAAGGAGATGTCAGGAGCCATTTCCCTTCCCTGTCCCTCATCATAAAAACACAGCCATTTACAGGAACCAGTGTACCATCTGCAATCACTACCTAACTTGTTTTACAGCACCCAGCCCTGTCCAGCCAGACCTGCCTCAGTCCTGGTGCTGCAGATCACTTTCCCCAGAAGACTGGGCAAACCTTGACAACATTGTTTCCTGATCTCCCATGGAGGATGCATGCACCTTGTTAAAACTGCACCCCATGCCCACACTCCCTGTGCAGAGTGGCCAAAGCTGACCTCAGTATCAGTGGCGGGTGCGTGTCCCCCATAGAAGAGGACCAGCACCATCAAGTTAAAAGTACACGACCCATCCATTACTCAAGAGCAAGAGACATAGTAGACTTTCCTAATACACAGAAATAGGAACAGAGAGCTAGGCAAATTGAGAAGACAGAAGAATATGTCACAAATTAAAGAACAGGACAAAACCACAGCAAGAGACCTAAGCAAAATGGAATTAAGTAACATGCCTCATAGAGAATTTAAAATAATGATCATAAAGATACTGACTGAACTTGAGAAGGGAGTGCTGGACATCAGTGATACCTTTAACACAGAGATAAAAAAAATCAGAGATGAAGAACACAATAAGGGAAATTAAGAATACCCTTGATGGAATAAATAGCAGGCTAGAAGAATCAGAGGAACAAATTAGTGACCTACAAGACAGAGTAATGGAAAGTAATCAAGATGAACTAATAAGAGGAAAAAGAATTATGCAAAATGATAATAGACTTAGGTAACTCAGTGATCCATCAAGCATAATAACATTCACATTGTAGGGATGCCAGAAGAAGAAGAAAAGGAAAAAGGGCAGAACATTTATTTAAGAAATAATAGCTGAAAATTTCCCTAGTCTGGGGAAGGAAAGAGATACGCAAATCCAAGAGGCACAGAGATCCCCCAACAAAATCAACCAAAGGAGGTCCACACCAACACACATAGTAATCAAAATGGCAAAAAATGATAAAGAAAAAATTTAAAATCAGCATGAAGAAAGAAGACAGTTACATACGAGGAAAACCCCATAAGACTTTCAGAGGAGTTTTCAACAGAAACTTTGCAAGCCAGAAGAGAGTGGCATGATATATTCAAAGTGCTGAAAGGGAAAAATCTACAGCCAAAACTACTCTATCCAGTAAGGCTGTCTTTCACAATAAAAGGAAAGATAAATATTTTCTCAGACAAACAAAAACTAAAGGAGTTCATGACCACTAACAAGTTGTACAAGAAATATTAAAGGGGATTCTTTGAGAAGAAAGGAAAGACCATAAGTAAGAGTGAAAAGAGGAAAATACAAAGGCAGTAAAAAATAAATACTTCTGGGATGCCTGGGTGGCTCAGTTGGCTAAGCATCTGCCTTTGGCTCAGGTCATAATCCCAGGGCCCTGGGATCAAGTCCCCCATTGGGCTTCTTGCTCAGTGAGTCACCCAGGTGCCACAGAAACACTTGATTTTAAAACAGGAGCATACACATTCTTTTAAAGTGAATATGGAACATTCTGAACATCAAGGATCACATATTAGGCCACAAAACAAGACTCACCAAATTCAAGATTGGAGTCATACCATGCATCTTTTCTGACCACAACTCTATGAAACTAGAAGTCAACCTAGAGAAAAAAATATTGACATTTTATTACTTGTGTCTTTCTTTCTTTTTCCTTTTCCTTTCTTTTTCTTTCTTTCTTCTTTCTTCCCTTCTTTCTTTCTTTCTTTTTCTTTCTTTCTTCTTTCTTTCTTTCTTTTTCTTTCTTTCTTTCTTTCTTTTTTTTCTTTCTTTCTTTTCTTTCTTTCTTTCTTTCTTTCTTTTTAGTTTTTCTGTGATCTTTTCTTGTCTTTCTTTCATGGTTTGCTGATTTTATTTAGTGATATACTTGGATTCATTTCTATTATTCTTTGCATATCTATCAGTAGCTTTTGATTTATATTTACCATTAGGATTGTATATAACCTCTTCTGCATATAGCAGTCTATATTAAGATGATGGTCATTTAAATTTGAACCCATTCTTATCTCCTTTCCTCCTTATGTTTTGGTATATGCTATTAAATTTTATATCTTTTTTTGGTGAGTTTCTTTACTGATTTCTTACAGAAATATTCATTCTTACTGTTTTTGTGTTTCTTACCTCTATACTGTCACATTTGGTCTCTCCTTTCCACTCAGAGTCCCCTTTAATATTTCTTGCAGGGCTGGTTTAGTGGTCATGAACTCCTGTAGTTTTGTTTGTCTGGGAACTCTTTATCTCTCTTTAATGACTTTAATGACTTCCTTGTCTTGCTACTTTTAAGATTTTTTTTCTTTATGGCTATATTTTGCCAATTAAATTACAATATGTCTTGGTATGTGTCTGCTTTTGTTGATTTTGATAGGAGTTCTCTGTGCCTCCTGAATCTGGATATGTGTTTCCTACCTCAGTTTAGGGAATTTTTCAGCTATTATTTCTTCAAATAAATGATCTGCTACATTTTCTCTCTTTCTTCTGGGTCACCTATAATATGAATGCTATTATATTCACTGGAGTCACTGAGTTTCCAAAGTCTATCTTCATTTTGCATAATCCTTTTTTCTCTTGTTCAGCTTGATTACTTCCCATTACTCTGTTTGTAGGTCAATAATTCGTTCCTGTACTTCTTCTATCCTGCTATTCATTCCATCAAGTGTGTTTCTCATTTCATTTATTGAGCCCTTTATCTGTGCTACATCATTCATTATCTTAGTGTTAAGGGTTTTACTCGTGTCTCCCACTCTTTTCTCATCAGTGAGTGTCCTTATGAACATTGCTTTAAATTCTCTATCAGATGTATTACTTATATCTCTGGTCATCACCTTGTCTTGTTCTTTCATTGGGTATAAATTTCTCTCATTGTCTGCTGCTCTGTGTCTGTTTCTGTATGTTGAGAAAGTCAACTATGTTTTCTGCTCTTGAAAGTAGTAACTTTATGAAGAGATCATGGAGTGCCCTCCAGTGCAGTGTCCCCTATTCACTAGAACTTAGGAGAGTATCCAATGTGTGTTGCTTACACCCTACTGTTGTGTCTGAGTCACTTTTCCTCTCAGTGCAGTCATCTTCACTGACTGTGTGTCATTATCTGTGTTTGCTCTCTGTGTTGTCATTGGGACCCAGGCAGGCCAGCTGTGAACTTGGGAGTGAGGTGGCTAGTTGCACACACCTGGGCATGGTGTGGTGGCTTGGCCTAGTGCATGCTAACAAAATTTGCCCTGAGCATAGAGCTAAGGGTAGCAGGCTTTGAGTGGGTGAATCCTAAGGAGAACTCATGGGCATGGGACATTGTTACCAGATTAGTTTACAAGTATCTGTCCAGTGCCACCTCCTGCAGGTGGTTCTATGTTTATGCTGGAGGGTGAGGAAGTAAATGTTGCTTTCTAGTCCCCTTGTTTTCAGAGAAGTTCCCCAACATGCTCTGAAATCAGTATGAAAAAGATCTGTCTCTCATTTGCCCCTAACATTGTGTGCACTGCCATTTTTATGATGCCTCTCAGCTCAGGCTGCTGTCTCTTTTAGGGTGGCAATACAACTATCTCTTGCCCTTCCTGCTCACCCAGTGCTGAGTTAGCTGACTTTTAAATCTCCAGGCTCCAAGTCTCAGTGGTTTTACAAACACACGGAATTCAGCCCTTCTGATTTTTCAAACCATACATTATGGAAATGAGTTTTTCCCATGTCAGCTCTCTGGTATGAGGGCCCATTTCTCTGCCCACTCTTTGCATAGCTCCCTCCCTCCTGTGGGCAGCCTCCCTCCACCTTTCTAACCTTTCTAACCTTGCAGATGCAATTTCTTATCTATATTTAATTGTGGAGTTTGTTCTGCCAGTTTGGTTCACTCTCTCTGGTTTACTGACTTGGATGATATCTAGTTGTAAGCATGGGACAAGGAGAGTTCAGGTTAATCCTACTCTACCATCTTCCCACTGGACAAAATCAGCATTAAAACAAGGACTGTAACAAGAGACAAAGAATAACACAGTGTAAAAATAAAGGGGACAATCCATCAAGAGGATATAGTAATTGTAAATATTTATGCACCAACATACAAGCAACATAATACATAGAACAGTTAATAACAAACATAAAGGAACACATTAATAGTCATACAATAATGGTAGGAGGCTTTAACACCACAGTTAAATTAATGGACAGATTATCCAAAAAGAAAATCAACAAGGATACATTGACTTCAAATGACACACTGGAGCAGATGGATTTAACAGATATATGCAGAACACTCCATCCTAAAATAACAAAATACACATTATTTTTAAGTGCATGTGGAGCATTCTCCAGAATAGACCACATATTAGGCCACAAAACAAACTTTAACAAATTCAAGAAGACTGAAGTCATAACATGCATCTTTACTGAACACAATGCTATGAAACAAGAAATTAGCCACAAGACAAAATCTGGAAAGACCACAAATACAAGGAGGTTAAATAATATGCTACTAAATAATGAGTAGGTCAACCAAGACATCAAAGAAGAAATAAAAAATACACAGCAACAAAAGAAAATGAAAACACAACAATCCAAAACCTTTGGGGGAAAACAAAAGCAGTTCTAAGAGGAAAGATTACAGCAATACAGGCTTACCTCAAGAAACAAGACAAATCTCAAATAAACAACATATCCTTACATCAAAAGAGCTAGAAAAAGAACAACAAATGAAACTAAAACCAACAGAAGGAATGAAATAATAAAGAATAGAAGAGAAAAAAAATGGTACAGAGACTAAGGGGGAAAAAAAAAGAACAGATTAATGAAACCAGGAGCTGATTCTGTGATAAATTCAACAAACCTGATAAGTTTCCACCCAGACTCATAAAGAGAGAGAGAGAAAGAGAGAGAGAGAGAAAAGTATTAAAGGAGTCACAAATGAAAGTCACAACCAACACTGCAGAAATACAAAAAAAAAATTGTAAGAGAATATTAAGAAAAACTATATGCCAACAAAGCAGACAACCTAGAGGAAATAGATAAATTTCTAGAAACAAAAACATATCAAAACAGAAAATTTGAACAGATCATTTACCAGCAAGGAGATTGAATCAATAATTTAATCAAAGAACTCCCAAAAACAAAAGTCCAGGACCAGATGGCTTCACAGGTGAATTCTACCAAACATTTAAGGAAGAGTTAATACCTATTCTTCTCAACCTATTCCAAAAAAATGGAACTAGAGTGTATAATGTTAAGAAAAATAAGTCAGTCAGAGAAAGAAAAATACCATATGATTTCACTCATATGTGGGATTTAAGAAACAAAACTTCCAAATTCATTCTATGAAGCCAGTACCACCCTGATACCAAAACCAGATAAAGACATGACACAAAAAAGAGAACTACAGACCAATGTTTCTGATGCAAAAACCCTCAAAAAATATTTTTGCATAGATGCAAAAACCCTCAAAAAATATTAGCAAACTGAATCCAACAATATATTAAAAAAATCATTCACCATGATTAAGTGGGATTTATTCCCAGGATGTAAAGGTGGTTCAATATTCACAAATCAATCAATGTGATACCTCACATCAGTAAAAGGAAGGATAAAAACCATATGATCATTTCATTAGATGAAGAAAAAAACATTTGACAAAGTACAAGATCCATTCATAATAAAAGCCCTCAACAAAGTAAGTATAGATTGAACATAACTCAGCATAATAAAGATCATATATGAAAAACTCACAGCAAACATCACACTCACAGGGGTAAAACTGAAAGCTTTTCCTCTAAGGTCAGGAACAAGACAAAGATGTCCACTCTCACTACTTTTATTCAACATCATACTGGAAATCCAGCCACAGCAATCAGACCACAAAAAGATATAAAAAGCATCCAAAGGAATGCCAACGTCAAACTTTCACCCTTCACAGATAACATGACACTCCATATTGAAAACCCTGGTAAACAAATTCAGTAAAGTTACAGATTACAAAATTAATGTGTAGAAATCTGTTGCATTTCTATACACTAATAATTAAGCAGCATAAAGAGAAATTAAGAAAAGAATCACATTTACAACTGCACTAAAATAACAAAATATCTAGGAATAAACCTAAACAAAGAGGTGGTAAACCTGTACTCTGAAAAATGTAGAAGACTGAGGAAAGGAGTTGAAGACAAAGAAATGGAAAGATATTCCATGCTCATGTATTAGAAGAACAAATATTGTTAAAATGTCTATAGTACCCAAAACAATCCACATTTTATGCAATCCCTATCAAAATACCAAAAGCATTTTTCAGAGAACAATTCAGAAATTTGTATGGAACCACAAAAGAACCCTAACAGCCAAATCTATCTAAAAAAAAAAAAAAAAGAAAGAAAGAGAAAGAAAGAAGGACAGAAGAAAGAGAAAGAAAGAAAGAAGCAAAGCTGGAGGTTCACAATTCCAGACTTCAAGTTATATTATAGAGCTGTAGTAATCAAAACAGTATGGTACTGTCACAAAAACAGACACATAGATCAATGCACCAGCATAGTAAACCCAGAAATAAATCAACCATTATTTGGTCTATTAAACTTTGACAAAACAGGACATAATATACAACGGGAAAAAGATAGTCTCTTCAACAAATGGTGTTGGGAAAACTGGACAGCAACATATAAAAAGTGAAACAGGACCAGTTTCTTTCACCATACACAAATATAAACTCAAAATGGATTAAAGATCTAAATGTGAAACCTGAAATCATAAAAATCCTAGAAAAAAACACAGGCAGTAATATCTCTGATATTGGTCATAGCAACTTTTTCTAGATTTGTTTGCTGAGTCAAGAGAAACAAATGCAAAAGTAAACTATTGGAACTACATCAAAATAAGAAGCCTCTACACAGTAAATGAAACAATCAATGAAACCAGAAAGGAACCTACTGAATGGATGAAGGTATTTGCAAAACACATATCCAATAAAAGATTAGTATCCAGAACATATAAAAAGAACTTATAAAACTCAATACCTTCCCAAATAATCCAATCAAAAATGGGCAGAAGACATGAACAGACATTTTTCCAAAGAAAACATTCAGATGGCCAAAAGACATATGAAAAGATGTTCAACATCACTGGTCATCAGGGACATGCAAATCAAAACTACAGTGAGATATCACCTCACACTTGTCAGAATGACTAAAATCAATAACACATACAACAGGTGCTGGTGAGGATGTGGAGAGAGGAACACTTTTGCAGTGTTGGGAGAATGCAAACTGCAGCAGCCATTGTGGAAAACATAATGGAGGTTCCTTAAAACGTTAAAAATAGAAGTACCCTATGAAGTACCCTAAGTACCAGTATCAGCAATTGCACTACTGGTTATTTACCCAAAGAATACAAAAACACTAATTCAAAGAGATACATCCATCCCTACATTCAGAGCAGCATTATTTACCATAGCCAACGTATGGTAATAGCCCAAGTGCCCATTGTTAGATGAATGCATAAAGAAGATGTGATATATATACATATATATAATAAAATATTATTCAGCCATAAAATGAATGAAATCTTGCCATTTGCAATGACATGGATGGAACTAGAGTGTATAATGCTAAGAAAAATAAGTCAGTCAGAGAAAGAAAAATACCATATGATTTCACTCATATGTAGGATTTAAGAAACAAAACAAATGTGCAAAGGAAAAAAAAGAGAGGGGGAGAGAGTGACAAACCAAGAAACAGACTCTTAACTACAGAGAACAAACTGATATTTACCAGAGGGGAGGTGGATGAGGGGATGCGTGAAATAGATGAAGGAGATTAAGGAGTACACTTACCATGATGAGCACTAAGTGATGTATGGAATTGTTGAATTACTATATTGTACACTTGTAACTAATACAATACTCTACATTAACTAAATTAGAATTAAAATAAAAAAATATAAGGCTGAAACAAGATTGTAATAACATTGTTTGGTGACAGATATTAGCTATTCTTATTGTGATGAGCACTGAGTAATGTATAGAATTGTTGGATCAGTATGCTGTATACCTGAAACTAATATAACACTGTATGTCAATTATATTTCAATAAAACTTATACTACTAGTAAAAAAAGTTAAAAGGAATTCCTCAGGTAGGGGTAAATTATATAGGTCAGAAACTCAGATCTACATAATGAAAGGAAAAACGTTAGTGAAAGATTAAATGAAGGTAATTTTTAAAATTTTTTCTTATTTTTGGGGCACCTGGGTGGCGCAGTTGGTTAAGTGACTGCCTTCGGCTCAGGTCATGATCCTGGAGTCCCGGGATCGAGTCCCGCATCAGGCACCCTGCTCAGCAGGGAGTCTGCTTCTCCCTCTGACTCTCCCCCCTCTCATGCTTTCTCTCTATTTCATTCTGTCTCGAATAAACAAATAAAATCTTTAAAAATAAATAAATAAAAAAATAAAAAAATAAAAATTTTTCTTATTTTTAATTGATCTAACAGATAGCATCTGTTCAAATTAGTAATAGCAACAATGCATTTGGTGTTTGTGATTCATACAAAAGTAAAATGAATGGGAAAATATTAAGTATTCTTTAATATAAGGTACTCGCTCTACCTGTGCAATAGCAGAATGTTATTTGAAAATAGTCTAGGATTATAATAACTATTATAATGGATATGTTTAGACTGGAGAAAACTGAAATAATATTAAATGCTTAATTAAAACCAGAGAAGGCAGAAAAAGAGTGGAAAAATAAAAACAAAGAGCCAGGGCAGTAAGTATAAAAGTACAAATGTTAGATACTAATCTAAGTACATCAATTATTACTATTAATGTCAAGTGTTCAAATTTACCAATTAAAAAACACAACCTAGCAGAGTGAATAAAAAACAAGATCCAACCATATGTTGTCTACAAATAAACCCACTTTAAAGACATATAGGTTAAAAGTAAGTGTTAGAGAAAAATATGCCATATTCAATTCAGACAAAGCAGATTCCAGTGTGACACAAAATTATTAGGGATAAAAAAGGGTATTACACAATGATAAAGGAGATATTTCTTCAATATCTAGAGAAATAAGGAATCCACTATTATAGGTGGAGGTTTCAATACCCCTCTACCTGTATGGACAGAGCAGGCAGAAAATCAATAAGAACACAGTTGAACTCAACAATATTATCAGTAAATTGGATCTAATTATACTTCATCCAACAACAGCAGAATGCACATTCTTTTCAAAAGAGAAACCATATTCTGGGACATAAAACACATATTAACATATACAAAAGAATAGAAATCATAATGTATGTTTTCAGACAATGGAATTAAACCAAAAATTAATAACAAAAAATAGATGGAAAATCCCTAAATACTTGGAGATTAAACTGCATGCTTCTAAATAACTTATGAGTCAAAGAAATTCTCAAAACTTCAAACAAAATTAAATTAAAATTAGGATATAAATTTTGGTGTGCAGGGAAAGCAGTGCTTTGAGGAAAGTTTACAACATTGAATGCATATGTAAGAAAGATCTGAAATTAGTAATCTAACTTTCCACCTTAGAAAATTAGAAAAGAAGAGCAAATTAAATCTGAAGTAAGCAGAAGATATTGATTTTCTCTGCTTGACTTATTTCATTTAGCATAATCTCCTCCAATCCCATCCATGTTGATGCAAAAGTTGAGTATTCATCCTTTCTGACGGCTGAGTAATATTCCATTGTATATATGGACCACATCTTCTTTATCCATTCATCTGTTGAAGGGCATCTTGGCTCTTTCCACAGTTTGGCTATTGTGGACATTGCTGTTATGAACATTGTGTATATGACCCTTCTTTTCACTACATCTGTATCTTTGGGGTAAATGCCCAGTAGTGCAATTCCTGGATCATAAGGTAGCTCTATTTTTAATTTTTTGAGACACCTCCACACTGTTTTCCAAAGTGGCTGTACCAACTTGCATTCCCACCAACAGTGTAAGAGAGTTCCCCTTTCTCCACAACCTCTCCAACATTTGTTGTTTCTTGACTTGTCAATTTTTGCCGTTCTAACTGGTGTAAGGTGGTATCTCAATGTGGTTTTGATTTGAATTTCCCTGATGGCTAATGATGATGAACATTTTTTCATGTGTCTGTTAGCCATTTGTATGTCTTCTTTTGAGAAGTGTCTGTTCATAAGGACATTAGGAGAAGGAAGGGAAAAATGAAGGGGGCGGGGAATCAGAGAGGGAGACGAACTATGAGAGACTATGGACTCCAAGAAATAAACTGAGGGTTTTGGAGGGGGTGGGGTGGGGGGATGTGTTAGCTCGGTGATGGATATTAAGGAGGGCACATATTGCGTGGAGCACTGGGTGTTATATGCAAACAATGAATCATGGAACACTACATTAAAAACTAATGATGTACTGTATGGTGACTAACATAATAAAATAAATAAATAAATAAATAAAGTAAGCAGAGGAAAAGAAGTCATAAAATTAGAGTAGAAATCAGTGATATTGAAAGCAGGAAATCAATAGAGAATATCAACAAAACCAAAAGCGAATTCTTTGAAAAGATCCATAAAATCAATAAACTTCTAGCCAGGAGTTATAAATTATATATGTAATATATATACACATTACATATAATTTATATATAATTTATTATATATTTATATATAAATAATACAAATTATTTTATATATAAATAATAATACAAATTAATAACATGAGAAATAGAAGTGGTACCATCACTACTAATTTTATTGACATTAAAAGGATAATAAAATATTATGAACAACTCTATGCTCACAATTTTGATAACCTAGATGTAACTGATCAATTTCTTGAAAAACAGAACCTATCAAAACTCACTCAAGAAGAAATAATATGATTAGGCTTAGATCTATTAAAGAAATTGAATCAATATTTAGTAAGCTTCCTAAAGGGAAGACGCCAGACTCAAATGGGTTCACTGGTGAATTCTATCAAACATTTAAGCAAGAAATTATACTAATTCCCTACTATCTTTTACAGAAGATAGAAGCAAAATAAATACTATCTCATTCTATGTAGCCAGGCTTACCCTAATATCAAAACCAGACAAAGACATTAGCAGAAAAGAAGACTACAGACAGATATTTTTCCTGTTATAAACTGAATGCTCTCATTCCCCCAAAATTCATGTGTTGAAATTCTAATCATTAAATTGATGGTGTAAAGAAGGGAAGCCTTTGGTAGTTAATTAGATCATGAGAATGGAACTTCCATGAATGGGATTAATGCCCTTTAGGAACACCAAAGGGAGAGTTTTCATCCTCTTTCTAACAGAGGAGAATACAAGGAAAAGAGATTTGTCTGCAACCTGGAAGAGGGTCTTTTTTCAGAAACTGACTATGCCTACACCCTGATCTCAGATTTCCATCTTCTAGAACTGTGAGAATTTAATGTCTGTTGTTTAATTCATCCAGTTTATAACTTGTTATATCAGCTGAACCTAGGACATCTCATAAACAAAGATACAAAAATCCTCACCAAATATTTGCAAATCGAATACAACAGTGTACAAAAAGAATTCTACAGTATAACCAGTGGGATTTATCTCAGGTGATCAAGCTGGTTCAACAATCAAAAATCAATTAATGTAATCTATCACACCAACAGGTTAACAAAGAAAAAACATTTCATATCAATATATGTAGAAAAAAAACATTTGACAAACATCAATTCATGATAAAAATTTTTAGCAAAGTAGGACTAGAGAAGCAGTTCCTTAACATTAAAAAGAACATCTAGGGGTGCCTGGGTGGCTCAGTCATTAAGTGTCTGCCTCTGGCTCAGGTCATGAACCCAGCATCCTGGGATTGTGCCCTGTGTCGGGCTCCCTTCTCAGTGGGGAGTCTGCTTCTCCCTCTCCAACTCCCCCCTGCTTGTGTTCCTTCTCTCACTGTCTCATAAATAAATAAAATCTTAAAAAAAAATAAAAAGAACATCTACAAAAACCCTACAGCTAACATCATACTTAATGATAGGAAACCAGATATTTTCTCATTAAGATCCAGAACAAAGCAAGGATGTCCCTTCTTACCACTCCTATTTTAACATTATATGAGAACTCCAAACCAATGCAGTAAAACAAGAAAAAGAAACAAAAAATTATAGAGTAGGAAGGAAAAATAAAACTTTTTGTTCACAGTTGACATGATCATCCATGTATAAAATCTCAAAGCATTGAAGAAAAAAACAAACTTTCTGGAACTAACAAGTAATTACAGCAAGGTTTCAGGATATACATATATGTATAGGATATATATATTGCACTACAGTAACTGAATTTTCAAAAGGCTAGTCCACCATTTTATGAAGCCAGCTACTTTAAATAGTGGGGAATGTGGCAAAAACAGTGGTTTCCATAAGCATGGGCTCATTGTTGCACTTCATTTGCTGTGAAGTCCTTGACCATGGAAAGATGCTCAACCTCATACATCACTAGGGAATTACAAATTAAAACAATATGCTTTATTATAGGTATTAGATAAATATGTATTAAAACGGCTAAAATCCAAATCACTGCCAGCACCAAAATCTGGTGAAGGTATGATCAATAGAAACTCTCATTCATTGCTGGTTGTAATTCAAATGGTACAGCCACTTTGGGAGACACTTTGGCAGTTTCTTACAAAACTAAACATATTCTTACCACATGATACAGCAATTGTGCCCCTTGGTATTTACCCAAATTATTTGGAAACCTAATGCTCACTTATAAACCTGCACAGGTACATTCACAGGAGCTTTATTTATAATTACTAAAATTCGAAAGTAACAAAAATGTCCTTCGACAGGTGAATGGTTAAATAAACTGTGGTACATCAATACAGTGGAATATTATTTAGTGCTGAAAAGAAATGAGCCATCAAAAAAGAACATGGAGGAACTTTAAATGTAAGTGAAGAAAAAAGAGGCAAACTGAAAAAGTTACATACTGTGTGATTCCAACTATATAACATCCTGGGAAAGACAATAATACTATGTAAGCAGTAAAAAGATTAGTGGTTGCCAGGTTTTTTGGGAGGTGGTGGGGGATAGGAATGAACTGATGGAACACAGGGGATTTTTAGGGAAGAGAAACTATTCTGTATGATATAATAATCAATACATGTTATTGTGCATTTCTTAAAACCTCTAAAGAAGTACAAAAGCAAGTTTGAGACCCATTTGAAACTATGGACTATGGTTGATAATACCATGTTAATATTGGTCCTTTGATTGTAGCAAATGTACCACACTGATGTGGAATATTGATGGTGGAGGAGATTATGTATTTATGTGGCAGGGATCATGGGAACTCTCTCTGTATTTAGTGCTCAATTTTGCTGTGATCCTAAAACTTCTCCAAAAAACCTCAATATATGAATTTTAAAAAATGAAAGAATATAGTTGTTGAGTTGTTTGAACAGGAGCACAGATTCAGAAGACCTGAAGTTTTAATTTTTTTCTTGAAAATTTCATAGCATTGGGCACATCTCCAAACTTTATTCCTTAATGTTTTCTCTAAAAAAGTGATATCATGTTTACATCATCCTATACATTTTGCACAGAGGTTTTCTAATTTCCAATTTATGTGGAAAAATAATCAGGATGTCTTTATTCTCAGGAATCCTAGGTACTTCTTTTTCATTTTACTGTATTTGTCATATATAATACTTCAGTTCAAACTTAGAGTATGTGAAGACTCTCAGATGTTAAAGGCAAAATTATCTCACTCAATGTTTCATCTTCATTTTACTTCAAAAGTAACAGGAGAATTGTGGGGAAAAAATGAGAAAAAATACTTTTGTAATTTGAGGCTTAGATTCTATCTACCTATGAGATAGAAATGACTTGCAATCTGTACTAAAATCAAAGAATGTGCAATGGACAGTTGATTAATTAAAAATCAAAAGTGTCAATATGCTTATAATCAATAATATGAATTTAATCTCTTATTAAAAAGAGCTTTGAAACATAAATCTATTGTCTTTTGTAACCAGTCATTCCATGCACATGGACAGTGACACTGATATGAAAACTAAAGAGGCCAAATTGATATTTCTGTTTTGAATGGAAATTTTAAGAAGACATTTTTAGGTTAATTATTTGTAAATTCTTTGGTAAAGTTGATAAACTACCTGGGAAGCTTTCAGAGTAAAAGCAGATTATAACATATGTTAATATGAGCATTTGGTAATCATTGCTATCTCTGTTGAGCCCAGAAAAATAGAGAAGCATAGACCTCAATCAATGTCTCAATAAACAATAATTTATCATGGCTGTGTAGTTACTATAATGTTCATTATACTTTTTTTTTTCTTTTTGGAGGTTTATTATAAATGAAAGTAGAAATTCGATAATACACTTTCTACTGATTTAAAAAATCTTCACAACAGGTTTCTTCTCTGCCCTCTTTTTGATACTGACTTGCATGGCCCCTTTGACTCATACATTAAGAGAAAATGGAAAATTAAAAGTATCCAAGTGAGGTGAAAATGAGTTCAGGAAATGAATATTACATAGCAAGCACCCTATTGTTATCAGACTAAGAAGTTCCCAAACTGCAGCCAAAATATGATAGCACTTAAAATTAGATTCTGCTTATTCAAAGTTAACCAAATATAAAGTTTTTGAGGTAAGGAATCTATAAAAAAAAAAAAAAGAACAAAGTTTCAAATGGTCACCAGAGGGCATAAAACACTTTGGAATAACTGTTACAAAGTACTTTAAATTTGTTCAGACTGGATAGCAAGACTCATAAATGCTATAGTGTGGGCAGCTAAATATATCACCAGCTTCCTTTGTTACCATAAAACATATATAGTTCAATGTAGTACTTATAATATAGATGATTACCTTCTTTACCCGGAGTCACATTCCTAAAGGGAAATTTTGTTCTATTTTAAGGGCAGAGTAAACCAAATTTAATCAATAGATAATGGCTGAATGTTTACTTCACTTGAGTTTATGGTCATGGATAGTATTTCAAAGCTGCATCTAACATGACCATATTGAATTTTCTTTAAAAACAAGTAAAATGTTGAAGGGCATCATGGCTCTTTCCACAGTTTGACTATTGTGGACATTGCTGCTATGAACATTGTGTATATGGCCCTTCTTTTCACTACATCCTGTATCTTTGGGGTAAATGCCCAGTAGCGCAATTGCTGGGTCATAGAGTAGTTCTATTTTTAACTTTTTGAGGAACCTCCACAGTTTTCCAAAGTGGCTGTATCAACTTGCATTCCCATCAACAGTGTAAGAGGGTTCCCCTTTCTCCACAACCTTTCTAACATTTGTTGTTTCTTGTCTTGTCAATTTTTGCCATTCTAACTGGTGCCCTTCAAAAGACAAATGGCTAAAAAAGATGTGGTCCATATATACAATGGAATATTACTCAGCCATCAGAAAGGATGAATACTCAACTTTCGCATCAACATGGATGGACCTGGAGGAGATTATGCTAAGTGAAATAAGTCAAGCAGAGAAAGTCAATTATCATATGGTTTCACTTATTTGTGGAACATAAGGAATAGCATGGAGGACATTAGAAGAAGGAAGGGAAAAATGAAAGGGTGGGGAATCAGAGGGGGAGATGAACCATGAGAGACTATGGACTCTGGGAAACAAACTGAGGTTTCAGAGGAGAGGGGGTGGGGGGTGGGATAGCCCGGTGATGAGTATTAAGGAGGGCACATATTGCATGGAGCACTGGGTGTCATACACAAACAATGAATCATGGAACACTACATCAAAAACTAATATGTTATATATGTTATGACTAACATAACATAATAAAAAAATAAATAATAATAAATAAATAAATAAACAAGTAAAATGTAACTACATCAAGACATAAAAATATATAGATAATGGAATTTTTAGACCCAAAAGCCTTAATTGTCTTACCTCTACTAACTGCATAGCAAAATAGGACGGACATAATTATATCATCACCCCATTTCAAAAATTTAATCATTTACCTAGAACAGTAATACTCAACATTTTTGGTTTCAAGAATCTTATGCTCCTATGAATTATTGAGGAACTCAAGCAACTTTTGCTCATGCAGGTTATGTGGGTCTATCTTCATGTACTCTATTAAATAGTAAAATTGAAGACGTTTTAAAAATAAGAATACATAAATTCACACTGCATTTCCCATCAAAATAATTATTTCATTGCAGATCATGTAGACTGGAAAACTTCACTGTGATCTCATGAGAGAATAAGAGGAAAAATTAATATATTGTTTTAGCATTATTGCAAAAATAGTTTTGACCTTATGAATGTCTTGAAAGGGTCTCAAAAAGCCCTATGGCACCACAAACCAGACTTTGAGAATCACTGGCCTAGAAGACACAAATTCTTGCTATAATGTACTTCACAACCCCTTCAGGTCTTCATATTCAGAACTCTTTCTATCCACTATTCTTCTGTATCTTTTACCATACTATGTATTCTTTAACAATATCAGTTTATTCATCCTTTAACACAAATGTTTATTGCATGCTTATTTGCCTGGCTTTCATGTAGGAAAATAATAAAGTTATAATCCTTGATCCCATAATCTGAGATTATACTGAGAAAAACAGAGATGTAACTTAATAATTACATATATTTTGTAGGTTTTATAACAGAGACATACACACAATGCTGCTGAAGCAAAGGAGAAAGTCTTATCAGACTATTGACCCACCATAATGACTCATTGTCTTTCTTGACCTGGTTTGCTTCCCCTACTTCTACAAATGGAAAAATTCTTATTTATCCTCCAAGTCCATGGTCAAAGATTTCTTTCCCTCTAAGTTTTATCCTGATGCTGTAATAACTTTAACTCTATGCTTTTTTACTACACAGCACAACAATTTACAAAGATGTCCCATTAATATTTTATTTGTTTTTATTTATACAGAGAAAATTAAACAAAGTCATTGCTTAATTCATAAGAAAATAAAGTACACATGAGACATTGAAGATAGTTTACCATTTAGAAAATGAGAGAAGTTGTACTGTTTATGATGTGTAGGTTGGGCCTCCTGGGGACAGCTGCGATATTGACATTAAGTGCTGTGATGGATATTCTATTTTCCAAAGTCAATTCTGCTTAAAAATTTGGAAGGTAAAGCTTATGTGGATCATCTAGGAGGAAAAGAGCCACAAGGAATGGATGCCCAAACTAATCTAGAGCCAGTGCTGGTGCCTCTAGAAATGGGTAGAAAGAGACACAACACTGGACATCTGCTTACTTTTGGCCTCCCTTGGCCTTTAGGGAAGAGGCTTGTTTCCTATTGAAGACTCAGTATGGCAGAGTGCCCTCCCCTTAATAACTGGGCTCAAAGGAAAATTTTGGACAGAACTGATAAAGCAGCAAAACATCAAAATATAATGGTTATAATCATTCATTCTAGAACTAGATTGTGTGAGTTCAAATCAACCCCTTACTAGCTATGGAAAATTGGGCAAATTATTTAACCTGTTTATGTTTCACTTTGCTCATTTATAACTTTGGGATAATATTTTTTCTTCATTGGAAAGAGTGTATATTTATATTTATAAATAATATCTGACATTAAATAATTATTATTGTCACTGAAATGTAAGGTTTGTAAAAACAACACCTTTGTTTTTCTAGCTGCTGTATTTCTAGCATCTAAAATGGTACTTGGAACATAACATCAATTAATAATATCTGTTGAGTGAATAAAAGAATCAACAGTCAAGATGGGCAGGGTGCATTGTCAATAGCCACATCATTTTACTGAATAATAAATTCCAGTTGCAGATCTGTGTCTCTCCGTGGCTGTGAAGTAGAGCTGAACCCCACATTTAGACTGTGGAAATCTCTTTGACCTTTGATGTTTTTTGGAGATGGAGAAATCCTACATAGAGGTAATGGGTTTATGACAGTTTTGAGATGTGGGCTCAAACCAGTATTAATATAATTGGAATAAAGTATAAGGTGACCATTTTTTCCTAAACAAATATTTTTGTTTGTTGTTTGAATATAGTTCACACACAGTGCTACATTAGTTTCAGGTGTACAACTTAGTGATTTGACAAGTTTATACATTATGCTATGTTTACCACAAGGGTAACTACCATCTGTCCTGTTACATTGCTATTACAATATTGACTATATTCCTTATGACTACATTTTAACTTTGTTTTGTGATGTAGTTTTTGTTGGTTTTATCTCCATTGCAATACTTACCACATTGCATTATACTTTCTACATGTACACATCACAAACTAACAAGAAAAATATGATAGGTTTAGAGAAACCAAACCAAGTTTTGAGGGAGAGATTTTACCTTCGTTGTGCTATTAGGCAGGGGAATGAGTTGCTGAGGACGAAGAAGGGGTCTTCTTTTATGTAAATCTTCCAGAATAAGATATGGCTCAAGTTGAATACTAAAAATTTATGTAGTCTTTTAAAAACATTCCCCTTTTCCTTTATCCTCTGTTCTCCCCACAGTATTGCAGGCAGATAGATAATATTAATTGGAAAAGAAAGAGAGGCTTTCAGTTGCTCCCTGACAGTGCTGTAATTCATAAACATCCTCCTTATAAAGTATATATATATTTTTTTCATAGAAAAACACTGAAAGATAAACAAGAACCAAATTCATATTAGATTTGGAAAGGAAAATTTGTTGGTACAAAAAAAACCTACAAAACCATTGCATGCATTATGTTGTCAATCTATCAACCAAAAGGAAACTCAGCCTTTTATAAACACTGTAATGGTCTTGAAACTCTTCCTATGTAAACAAATGAAATGCCAGCCTTTTAGGAGGAAGAGTTATAGAGTTGCTTACTCACGGGAAAAAAAAAAGATTTAAAAGTGATTCTGGGTTGAAATAAATTTTAAAATGGGGAGGCATTACATACAATGATAGAGTAAATTAACCAGAATAATCTGATATGTAGATTTATAGAGCATTGATTTAGAAAGGTGAAGTTTGTGAATCATTTGTCCTTTCTTTATCTCACCTTTTTACTTTATATTTTCTTAATATATGTATTGTCTTAGATTTTTTTTTTGTAAATTAGAAATTTCTATGCATTTACTAAGGATCTACTACATGCAGTTGTTTCTGGATTCATTACCTATTTAATCCTCACTACAGTCGTGTGAAGTACACACTGTTATGCTCAGTGTGTATAAGACAGATGAGGTTACAGAGGTTAAGTGTTTTACCAAGGTCATACAAGTTTAATTGAAAGAGGTAAAATTTGAGACCGTGCCTCATAACCTTTTTGCTTGATGTTAATTAAAGATTAAATCTAGGGTGCCTGGGTGCCTCAGTTGGTTGAGGGTCTGCCTTCGGCTTGAGTCATGATCCCAGAGGCCTGGGACCTAGCCCTGTGTTCTCGGGCTCCCTACTCAGAGGGGAGCCTATTTGTCCCTTGCCTCTCCCCCTTGCTTTCTCTCTCTCTCAAATAAATAAATAAAATCTTTGAAAAAAGATTAAATCTAGATCATATATTTAAAAGACTTGTGTTTTTATTTTATTGCTTTTGTAATAATATAATAATTTGGCGAATGTATTCAGAAAGTCCATATTATTTATCTTCTAGGGCAATTGTTATAGCATCTTATAGTGAAATTCCATTTGGATATTTAATCATATATTCCACAAATAAAGTAATGCATTTTGTTTCATTTGAAAACTATAGGAGTTATACAAATACAAGATATGAATTACTACTACTACTTTGAGAGAAACAAGTATTATGGAAAAAGCTATTATGAGAGAAGGTGATGGAATACTTATATTCTGTAAATGGACATTAATATATAGAGGCAAAAGAAACATATCAGCCTTAAAAAAACAAAGCAGAATGGGAGGCAAATTTATCTAAACACTTGTAAAATAGCCATCTTATTTTCTAGACAATTAAGTCTGAATCATATTCTTTGCCAACCTATATTTGGAATTCTCCATGGAAAAAGCTGAGAACTTACTCATGTTTACATCTAGCAGAGATTTTAATTACCTAGCTGGTTGGTTATTTCTAAGCTTAGTAGGACAAGACTCTACTTTTTGGCTCACCAGAATACAAAGTATTACATTCTTTTGCTCCCAATGCAAAAGTTGTGCTGTAACGGTAATGACATAGAAAAATATAACAAAGTGCACAGATGATTTAAGAAGATTTTCCCTGGGACCACCTGGGTGGCTCAGTCAGTTAAACATCTGCCTTCACCTCAGGTCATTATCTTGGGGTCCTGGGATCGAGCTCTGTATCAGGCTCCCTGATCAGCACAGATTCTGCTTCTCCCCCTCTCTCTGTCCCTCCTGCTCATGCTCTCTCTTTCTCTTTTTCTTTAATAAATAAAATAAAAAATCTTTAAGAAAAAGAAGATTTTTCCTGGACTTTTTTCGGAGACTTACTCTGTTCATTGAGTATCTGTCATGAGATGAAGATGAGCAGAAGCCTAGGGGCCAGATAACTTTTTGCTGATAAACATTTCACTCCTGTATGCTCTGAGGATTCTTTTATTGCCCTATATCTTTTCCCTGATCACTGGCAAAAACAGTTGTGAATGTGCTGTTCAGTCCATTTAATACCAAAACACACATTCATTTTAAAGAAGAATGTTGCATTTTCTGAGAAATATAATCTAATATGCTCTTTTGAATAACACATAATTTATAAAGCAGCTAATATCTTAGACAGATGTTAGGTCAAGGCTGACTTGTTTCTCTTCAAAAGGTTACAGATATGGACATGTTAAACAGACATCTAAGTTTTCAGAGGCTAATGAACCACAGATACTCCTTCAGCTTTCTAGGCACATACTATAGGAAATTTTGCATACTGTCAAGTCAATTTGCTTCTTAAGAACTAAAGGGAAAATAGGAAAATACTGATACAATTATGTACTAGAATATATTATTTTTGTATTAAAGATCACATTGACAAAATGTGTCCTTCAAGGAAATAAGAGGTAAGTATGCTTCAAGTTTTGAGCATCTGGTTTCTGTTTCTATCATTTTTATTTTGCTCAGAGTTATTTTTCCTTGGTTTATTGGGACTGAGAACAAATTATCTAGCTATATAACCAGAATGAATCACCATATGAAAGTGGAATTACCTTGAAACCTGCATGGTATTCAACACCCCTGCAGGGCTCCAACTATACCACTTGCTCATCTGGAGCTGTTCTGTTTCCCAGGCCAGGAACTAGGTGGGCAGAGTAATACTATGACAGCAGGTGAAATGATTCACCATAGTGCAAGGAAATGGAAGATACATGACAAGCAGTCATCATTGACTAATGAAAACCCTCAGATTTTTATTTCATGATCTGGATTATAATTTAGGAAACAGAAGGAGAAAACACATGACAGTTTCTGGTAAAAGCACACTATTTTGCTTATTGTGCACTGTAGCAGTAAAATACAAATGCCTAATGTAAGGGAGGGTGAGAAAAACATGCTGAATTGTATCTGGGAATGTGGGAATTGAATATTGTTTTTGGCCTTTCCTAGACTCTCATAAATACAGTAAGATACCATAATATGTGGTTAATATAAAATCAAATTTCATGTTGAAAATGTGGCTTTATTGTCCTTGAAGAGGTTATGTTTATAGATTTGATTTCTTTCTATAACCACAAAAATGAAATGTCTCCCTACTGTGAGAACATTTACCATAATAGTAGGAGAGAAGCGAAGCTAGGTAACATTCTTTGAAAAGTTAAATGTTCAACAACAAAAAAAAAAAAAAGAAAGAAAAGTTAAATGTCAAGTAGTCTTCTACTGTGATGGCTTGTATCAGATCTCAACACATCAAGAGTCACAGCTCACTTTCTTTCATGCAAAAAACAGACACTGGTAACTACAGAAAAAAAAACAAAAAACAAACAGCAACTGCAGTGTTTAGAAACTAAGCAGGTGATAAGCCTTAAACGTAAAGCAGCATCATACTATTTTACTATTGCTTTTGTGTTCTTTTCTATAGCCTAACAGTACTATATAACTGCATGACTAAGATTACCTCTCTTCATGAATGAAATCAGAGTATTTTTCTGTGATTCCTGTAATGAAAAATGAAAAAAAAAAACAAGCTTTGAATTAGTTGGGCAAAAATGTTTCTACTTTCAAATCTTTACACAATTAGAAATAAAAAAAAGTTGGATTAGAATGTATCTTGAATTGGAATCTGTAGTTTCCATCTATCATGGAATGGTTCATGCTGAAGGGCAGATACTCCATTTAAAATAATTGAAATGTTTGACAGGATGATATTTAATGATTGTAAATAAAAATTATGAAAGAAGTGTAGAAATTGTTCACAAGTGTATGATAGATAAATAAAGTAGTATGGTACATGGAGTGAATGTATTATGATTGTAACAATTAAAAATGAGTGTATAAGTTAATATGTACAAATTAAACTGATAGAATTTTTTAAAATTTCAGATAAATGTAATATTTATATCATATATTCTTTAATATTAAAACATTTTGCTAATGTTTTATTTTTTTAATCAAGTCAATGATAACTGTTCACAGAATGTTAACACAATTTGTTTATAAATCTTTATTTTATGGTATTTCGGATACTTGAATAAAACAAGGTATAGAAAATAGGAGTGATATCAAGAAGATGGTAGAGTAGGAAGCCTTGAACACTCTTTTCCCAAATGAATACATTGATTCAGCAACAATTCATGGCCAAATTTTCTTTGTGAGAAATCCAAAAACTAATTGAAAGGCTTTAGTACTCTAGGCAAACATGAAAACCAACCCACTGAAGCCAATAGGGAGCTATGAGACCTACTTTTGCCAGAATCCCTAATGTTAGCACAGTACCCTATGGTTGAGAAAATAACTCAGCTTTTAGCTTCTCCAATGGGAGGGTAAGAAATACCAGTCTGTGAACACCAAGAGAAGTGCCTGCTTTGTTTATTGCACAGGAACCAATGCAGAAAGCCAAGAAAAATAAAGAAATGGGTAAATATGTTCCAAAAAAATAACAAGATAAATCTCGAGAAATTGCTACTAATAAAACAGAATTATATGGTTCTGATTTACCTGACAGAGAATTCAAAATAATTGGCACAGAGAAGCTCAACAAGTTTAGAAAATAATGCATGAACAATGGGGCCCCAGAGTGGTGCAGTCAGTTAAATGTCTGACTCTTGGTTTTGGTTTAGGTCATAATCTCAAGGTCCACTTGAGATTCTCTCTCTCTCTCTCCCTCTGCCCATCCCACTCATGCTCTCTCTCTCTTTCTAAAATAAATAAATAAATAAATAAATAAATAAATAAATAAATCTTTAAAAAATAATGCATGAACAAACTGAGAATTTTAACAGAGATAGAAAATATTAAAACATATGAAATAGAAATCAAAGAACTGAAGAACACAATACCTGAAATGAAAAATTCACTGGAAGGATTCAAAATCAGACTAGATCAAGCAAAAGAAAGGATGTATGAATCCAGATTATAAGTCATTGGAAACAGTTCAGTCAGGAAAGCAAAAAGAAAAAAAAATAAAAAAGAATAATGATTAAGGGATTTATGGGACATCATTAAGAAGAACAATATATGCATTATGGAAATCCCAGCATCCCAGCAGGAAAAGGTAGAGAGAAAGAACCAGAAAGTCTGTTCAAGGAAAGAATGGATAAAAACTCCCCAAATCTGGGGAAGAAAATGTGAACATCCAGATCCATGATGACCAAAACACATCAATTATGATGAAC
Organism: Phoca vitulina; assembly: GCF_004348235.1. NCBI lineage: Eukaryota > Metazoa > Chordata > Mammalia > Carnivora > Phocidae > Phoca > Phoca vitulina. The sequence goes on from NW_022589789.1 coordinate 461,919, forward strand.
CCAAACAAACCCACAAGACACATTATAATCAAATCACCAGAAGTCACAGAGAATATTGAAAATAGAAAAAGTAAAGTAGCTCTGCAAGTAATGCAACTTGTCACATACAGGGGACTCTCTTTAGACATTCAGTGGATTTTCAGCAGAAAACTTGCAGGCCAGAAGAGAGTGGGATGATATATTCAAAGTTTAAAAATAAATAATTTACCAACCAAGAATACTATATCCAGAAAAACTATCCTCTAGAAATGGAGAGATAAAAACTCAGACAAACAAAACCTGAAGAGTTTATGGCCACTAGACTGTCTTACAAGAAATGCTAAAGGTAACAAAAGGATACTAAAACAAAACAAAATAAAACAAAACAAAACAAAACAAAAAACAAAACCCAACATGATAGTAAAGAAGGAAACTTGTTGGTAAAGATGAATATATAAATACAAAATACTGTAATACGGTAATGGCAAGTAAATTACTTTTAATTCTAGAATAGATGTTAAAAAACAAAAGTATTAAAAATAACTGATATGAGGAATTCTTAATCTCAGGAAACAAACTGAGGGTGCTGGAGTGGTGGGGGGTGGGAGGGATGGGGTGGCTGGGTAATAGACATTGGGTAGGGTATGTGCTATGGTGAGTGCTGTGAATTGTGTAAGACTGTTGAATCACAGACCCGTACCTCTGAAACAAATAATATATGTTAAAAAAAAAAAAAAAGAAGATAGTAGGAAGGGAAAAATGAAGGGGGGGAAACC
>NW_022589789.1:467673-626128 GCF_004348235.1 Phoca vitulina
ACACTACATCAAAAACTAATGATGTATGGTGATTAACATAACATAATAAAAAAAAAACTAATGATGTAATGTATGGTGACTAACATAACATAATAAAATAAAATTAAAAAAAAAAGAAGATAGGGAAGGTGTTTATCATAAAGGAAAATTGGGAGCAACTTAAATACCCTACAGTAGGGGCGCCTGGGTGGCTCAGTCAGTTAAGTGTCTGCCTTGGGTTCAGGTCGTGATCCTGGGGTCCTGGGATCGAGTCCTGTGTGGGGCTCCCTGCTCAGTGGGGAGTCTGCTTCTCCCTCTGCCTCTGCTGCTCCCCCTATTTATGCTCTCTCTCTCTTAAATAAATAAAATATTAAAAAAAACTAGAAAAAAATATAATAGATGCACAATATAAAGAGTTGTAAGTTGCAACAACAATAACAAAATGTGGAGGAGGGAGAATTAAAAATGTTAAGTTTTTGTATGTGATTGAACTTAAGCTGTTAGCAGTTTAAAATGGAATGCTATGACTATAAGAAGCTTCTAGTAACCACAAAGAAAACACCTAAGCAAGTTACACAAAAGAAAAAGAAAAAAGATTCAAAACATTAATACAAAAATTTAGCAAAAAAGAAAAAAGACATCAAGGAAGGAAAAGATAGATAAAAGAATTACAAAGCTAACAGAAAATAATTAACAAATGGCAGTAGTATATCTTTTCTATTAATAGTTACTTTAAATGTAAATGGGCAGAACTCTTCAATCAAGATATATGGTCTCATTTTACATAGAATCTAAAATCATGAACAAATATATAGAATCAGAGAGTAGAACAATGGTTACCAGATATGGGGAGTGAGAGAAACAAGATGTTGTTCAAAGGGTACAAAGATGCAGTTCTGTAGGATAAGTCTAGAGATCTATTTTGCAACATGATGTATGGTTAATAATACTGTATTGAATTCTGGAAATCTTCTAGGAGAGTAGATTTTAGGTTCTCTCACAATACACACAACAAATGATAACTATGTGAGATGATATAATAATTAGCTTGAGTGTAGTAATCATTTCACTATGCATGTGTATATCAAATCATCATGTTTCACACCTTAAGTATATAGAATTTATCATTAAAAATAATAGTAAAAAGAAGAAAACAATTCTAAAGTTCATTTGAAGCCACAAAAGAGCTTGAATAGTCAAAACAATTTTGGGCAAGAACAAAGCTGGAGGTATTACACTTCCCAATTTCTAAATATATTACAAAACTACAATAATTGAAACAGTGTGGTGTGGGTATGGAGATAGATATGTAGACCAATAGAGCAGAGTGGAAAGCCTAAAAAATAAATCCATTCATATACAGTTGTCTGACCTTCAACAAGGGTGCTGAGAATGTGCAATGAGTAAAGGATGGTCTCTTCAGCAAAATGTGCTGAAAAATTGAATGTCCATATGCAGTAAAGTTAAATTGGACCCTTGTCTTAAATCATACAGAGAAATCAATTCAGAATAGGTTGAAGACTTGACCATAGGACATGGAACTGTAGGACTCCTAGAAGGAAACATGGGAAGTTTCATGACAGTGTTAGCAATGAGATCATGAATCTGACAGCAAAGCATGAACAACAGTAACAAGGATAGAGAAGTGGTACTACATCAAAATAAAAAGCTCTGCACAGCAAGGAAAGCAATTAGGAGGAGCAACCTAGGGAATGGTAGAAAATATTTGTAAGCTGTATATCTGATAAGGGGTTAATTTCCAAAATATAGAAGGAGTGTCTGCAATCAAATAAGAAAAACAAAAACAGACAAAAATAATTACTTGATTGAAAAATGAACTAAGACTTGAATGGACATTTCTTCAAAGAAGACATACAAATGGCTAATAGGTATAAGAAAATCTTTGAATGTCACTAATCTTCAGGGAAATGCAAATCAAAGCCACAAGATATCACCTCACATGTATCAAAATGACTATTATTTTAAAAAGGAAAAAAAAGAAAACAAAAAAACACTGTTGATGAGATGTGGAAAAATTGAACACTGGTACATTGTGATGTGAATGCAAAATAATGTATCCATTATGAAAAACAGTATGGAGATTCTTGAAAAAATTAAAAATAGAACCAAAATATGCTCCATCAATCTCACTACTGGGTATTTATCTAAAAGAACTGAAGTCAAGATGTAGAAGAGATATTAGCAACCCCCTCTTCATTATTCACAATAGCCAGCAATGGAAACAACCTAAATGTGCATTGATGGGTGAATGTATAAAGAAAATATGCTACACATACAATAGAATGCTACTCAGCCTTTAAAAAGGAAATCTTGCAATATATGACAACATGGATGATCCTTAAGGACATTATGCTAAGTGAAATAAGCCAGTTGCAGAGGACAAATACTGCATGATTCCCTAATATGAAGTATATAAAATGGTCAAAGAATGGAATGGTGGTTTCCAGGGTCTGGGGGGAGAGGAGAAATGAAAAGTTGCTAATCAACATGCATTACTTAAGCTAGATGAATAAGTTCTAGAGATCTGCTGTACAACATCGTATCTATAATTAACAAGACTTAAAATTAATTAAGAACATAGATCTCATGCTTCTTGTTCTTAAAAAATATCATTAAATTTAAAAAATGTTACAGAAAATAATTTTATGATTATCATCTTGGTGTGAGTTGCTACAGAATGTTCTATATAAGCAAGTCTGAAGTGAAATAGGTAGCACCTTGAAAATGTCTGGTTTCATGAAACATAGGAGACATTTTTGGCTTTTTATATAAAAAGGAGATTATATTGTTCTATGTAAAAGCATGGATCTTGTTGATTCTCTACTGAAAGTGTCACAAGATACCTACATATACATTTGTATTTTTATACACACATTTACATATTTATTATAAATTTACATAAGCACATATATTTATAAACATTAAGAGATCCAGTGATGTTTTCTGTTGACCACTCCATTAAAATATTCCTGGCCAATTATAGGAAGATTAAAACAGGTAGATATCAAGAAGTAAATAATAACTACCATAAATTTGTTATTTAGAAATCAATCTGAAAAAAGATGTGCAAAATAAAATGATAAATTGGATTTTAAAATGTTAAAATACCAAATAAATTGAATAACATTCCAACTTCAGAGAAGAGCAGATTCAATTTCAAGAAGATGCCAATTTTTCCAAAATTTATCTGTAGATTAATTTATAATTCTAACGAAAAAAAAGGTTTATTTTTTGAACTTCACAAAGTTTAGTCTAAAATATATATGTAGAGCAAAGATGCAGAAGCAGGAAAGTCTTTCTCAAAGAAGAGAAGATAGGGAGATTTGTCCTATTAGGTTTCTAAGACATATCATAAAGCTATTGTAAAACTGTAAAAATTAAGACAGTATGGAATGACCAGAGACAAAGACACTAATGACAAAAATTCAGAGAGATACTCATGAAAATATGAACCTTGTTAAAGAAAAATTTGTCATTGAACATAAGGAGAAAAATATGGACAACAAATTAAGTGGTACTAGAATAACTAATTATCCATATTGATGAACATAAATTTGGTTTCTTAGCTCTCACCATATGCAAAACCAATTCCCAGGTAAACCAAACATTTAAATGGGGAAGAAGGGGAGCCTAGTGGCTCAGTTGATTAAGCGTCTGCTCAGGTCATGATCTCAGGGTCCTGGGATGGAGCCCCACATCGAGCTGCCTGATCAGTGGGGAACCTGCTTCTCTCTTTCCCTCTGCCACTCCCCCTGCTTGTGCTCTCTCACTCTCAAATAAATAAAGAAAATCTTTAAAAAAGTAAATGGGGAAGAAAAATCCTCAAAAATTGCAGAAAAAAAATAGGAACTGGGTATAGACCAATTACTTAGATAAGAAACATGATTAATAAATTTGACTACATTATAATTAAGCGAATCTCTTTATCAACAGACACCACAAAGCACACTTTCATTCAAATAAGAAATAGACATATAATCTAATAGAAAATGTGACAGTAACATGAATAGTCATTTTCAAGAGGAAATCATGATTTACATAATCATATATGAAGACGTTCAATCTTAATAGTAATCAGAAACATGAAATACTCAGTAATTCCAGTCCTTGTTATAAAATATTGAATTACTGTATCTAGTAGAAAAAATATTGGGAGAACACAATTGCACATTGACAGAGAAAGAATAACATGATTGCATTATATTTATAAAATGAAATATTCCACAACGGTAAAAACAAATGTACAGTGTGAAATTACCTTATAAATATTATTTTAAACATAAAGACACATTATACAAAAGGTGTAATTACATCTATTTAAAATTTTGAAACATGTAAAGTTATACATGTTTAGTTTTGACATACATAAATCATTATCAATATAAAGAGAAGCAATAGAACTATAAATGTAATTGAAGATAGCATTTCCTCTCTAAATTAGAAGGGATATAATGCACTTCAAAGACATTGACAATATTCTGTTTCTTGCACTGTGTCATATGTATTTATCATCATTTTTATTCCCTACATATTTTTGCATTTGTAAATTATTTGATAATAAAATCTTTTAAAAAATAAGAAAGCATGATTATTTCCATTTTTTTCCCAATAACAAGAATTCAGTCAAATGGTGACACCTCCCCTCAAGAGAGACTTCAAATGTAGTTCAGTTTTATCCCCAAGAATGGAAATGGGTTTACAGTTCCAACATTAGTCTCTACAAAAGTCTGTCCTTTTCATAAAATATCAATTTAACTGTTTCCCACCTTCCTTTCACAAATGAGACAACACAAAAGCCCCACCCTATCACTGCATCTGGTTCAAAACCAGGCTCTCCTGGTGATGCACAATTCTCCCTGTCAGGAAGAGAGGTTGTATATCAGTGAAAACAGAGAAAAACATCTCTGAAGGCAGTCAAATCCTTCCACATTCACGCCTAAGTTTGAAAGGGTCATGGTATAGTTTGTGAAAGCAGAATTTCCTTTATTTTAGGATTTTATTTTTGAGTTGAAATTGCTTCTTAAATGCCAATTTTGTATATTTTTAAATTAGTTAAGTGATACAAGGTAGCAAATCTTTATTTATTTTCAAAGTAGCAAATCTTTAAAATGGAGTGAAGATATCACTGGCAAAGGTGTATGCTGTGTTCTGCAGAAAATGACAAAATATTTTGAAACACAATGAAAGTAAAAGTCCATCTCTGTTTCACATCGTTACCATGTAGAGAGAGAGAAAAAAAATCTCTGTATGTGGGCATATAAGTGCTCCTTAAGGAGATTTGAACCAAAGTTCTATAAAAGGTCTGTAAGCCACAATGCTAAGAAAAGCAATTGGGCCCATCCCCCCTGAATTTTGGGGATTTGTCAAGTATAAAGATGGAGGAAGTCCATTTCATTTTTTGTCCTAAACAATTATGTGTGTATTTTCTTCTTGCCTTCACATTTTTTTAAGGAATTTTCAAACTTGATTTTCAGGAATGTAATAAAACAGATTGCCAACTTCATCGTTTATGTGCTGAGCCATTTAAGCAAGAGTCATTCACTGCTGAGAAGTGACTTAGCACCATATGTTTACTTCTCAATTATGTTACAGTTCAATGTGATTTACCTGGGGTTCTTCCATATTTTAGTTTGGCCATCCAGAACACATGGCCTACTGCACTAGGGCATAAGAAATACCTAAGAGGCATTCTGGCTTTTACCTATTTGTGCTCAGAGGTGACACACATCATTTTCACATACAATCTATTGGCTAGACATAGTCCTATCACTGAGAACTTTCTATAAAAGAGGCTGAAATATGGACCCAATATGCTGGATATTTGAAAAGCAGTCAATATTGTCTTTCACATTTACTTAATATATTTAAAGTAGCTCCCCATGTTAGTATATATGGATATACCAAGAAAGATTTTTAATCAAGTGAAATTCTTTTTTTAAAAAAGATCTTATTTATTTATTTGACAGAGAGAGACACAGCGAGAGAGGGAACACAAGCAGGGGGAGTGGGAGAGGGAGCAGGGATCCTGATGGGGGGCTCGATTCCAGGACCCTGGGATCATGACCTGAGCCAAAGGCAGACGCTTAACGACTGAGCCACCCAGGTGCCCCAATCAAGTGAAATTCTTATAAAGAGGTTTCAGGCATCTTTTTTTTCCCTCTGTAAGACCATAAGAGTATATCTTTACTGATATAAGATGAAATCACTAAACAATTTTCCAGATTAGTTCATGCATCTAAACATAACAGGAGGACAAAAGTGAGTCCCTTTCTCACTACTGTATTTGAGGAAATTAGTAGTCTTAAAGCTAAGGACCTCAATAATATTTTGACTTTAGAAATGTAAGCTAAATAGTGGCTGAGTAATAATATACACAGTTCTGACATTACCTGAATTTGCTCTGTATTATTTGTGGTCAATAGTAAGATTATTATAAGATCAAGGGGTCTGCACACCTCTGATCTCATAAAAGTTTTCATCTACACTCGTACAATTCACCGGTACCATTTTGACTCTTTTGTCACTTTTTACATTAATAAACAATCTCATTGAAATTTTAGGTCCTCATTTAATTTTGACTATGAATTGTTAGTTTTCTCTGAAATGTTACTTTTATGTTATTAACTGATGAATTTTGCCTCTATTGTTGAAAAAATTACAAAATGCCATTGAAATATTAAGTCAATATTGTGCTTAGATAATAAATTACAAATTATGAACTGTATTATGGCAAAGTATGAAAATATTCTTTCTGAAAATTACTTATTGCATTACTGAAGTATAGTTGATAACCATATATTAGTTTCAGGATTACAACATAGTGACTGGGCAATTATATACATTATGAAATACTCATCATGATAAGTGTTGTTACCATCTGTCACCATACAAATTTATTGCACGATTATGGACTATATTCCCTCTGCTGTACTTTTCTTCCCTGTGATGTATTTATTTTACAACTGGAGCTTTGTACTTCTTAATTCCCTTCACCCCTTTCCCATTCACTCCCTTCCCCTCTGGTAACCTCCAGTTTCTTCTCTGTATTTATAAGTCTGTTTCTGTTTTGTTGTTGTTCTTCTTGATGGTTTGCTGTTCATTTGTTTTGTTTTTTTAGATTCTACATAGAAGTGAAATCATATGGTACTTGTCTTTCTTTGTCTGACTTATTTCATTTAGCATAATACCCTTTAGGTCCATCCATGTTGTTGTGAATGGCGAGATTTCATTCTTTTTTTAAAGCTGAGCAACATTCAATTGTGTATATATACCACAATTTCTTTATCCATTTATCTATCAATGGACATGTAGGTTGTTTCCATATCTTGGCTATTATAAATACTGCTGTAATAAACATAAGTGTGTATGTGTACTCTCAAATTAGTTTCTTTGTTTTCTTCAGATAAATACTAAGAATAGAATTACTAGGTCATATGGTATTTCTATTTTTTTTTTTTTTTGAGAACCTCCCATAATATTTTCTTTACTAGTTGCACATATTTACATTTCCATCAACAGTGCATGTTGGCTTCCCTTTCTCCACATTCTTGCCAACACTTATTATTTCTTGTTCTTGATACTAGCCATTTTAACTGGTGTGAGGTGATATCTCATCATGGTTTTGATTAACATTTCCCTCATGTTTATTGATGATGAACATCTTTTCACATGTCCATTGACCATCTGTAGGTCTCCTTTGGAAAAATGTCTATTCTTTTTTCTCTGCTAGTTTTAATTGGATTATTTATTATTCTGATGTTTAGTTGTATGAGTTCTTTACATATTTTGGATATAAACCACTTATTAAATATAAAATTTGCAAATATTTTCTCCCACTTAGTAGGTTGTCATTTCATTTTGTTGATGATTTCCTTCACTGTGCAAAAGCTTTTGATGTAGTCCTAATTGTTTGTTTTTGGTTTTGTTTCCTTTGTTGGGGGAAACATACCAGAAAAATATTGCTAAGACTGATGCCCAAGAGTATATCGCCTCTTTTCTTTCAGGAGTTTTATGGTTTCAGGTCTTACATTCAGATCTTTAATCCATTTTGAATTTATTTTTGTATATAGTTTAACAAAGTAGTCCAGCTTCATTCTTTTGCATGTAGCTGTCCAGTTTTCCCAGCACTATTTATTGAAGAGAATATATTTTCCGCAATCTTGCCTTCTTTGTCATTCTGGGCTCTCTATTCTGTTCCATTGACCTATGTGTCAGTGTTTTGTGCCAGTACCATATTGTTTTGATTAATATAGATGTGTAGTATATCTTGAAATCTAGAATTATGATACCTCCAGCTTTATTCTTCCTTCTTAAAATTCCTTTCACTATTCAAGGTCTTCTATGATCCCATACAAATTTTAGGATTATTTCTTTTATTTCTATAAAAATTCTGTTGTTTTTTTGGTAGAGATTACATTGAATCTTAGATTGCCTTGGGTAGTATGGACATTTTAAATATATTAATTCTTGCAATCCATGAGCACATTGTATTTTTCCACTTATTTGTGTCATCTTCAATTTCTTTCATCAGTGTCTTATAGTTTTCAGAGCATAGGCCTTTCACCACATTGATTGAATTTATTCCTAGGTATTTTATGAATTTTGATGTTATTGCAAATAGGATTGTTTCCTTTTTTAATTTTAATTCCAATATAGTTAACATAGAGTGTTATATTATTTCAGTTATACAACATAGTGATTTAAAAATTTCATATATCACCTAGTGCTCATCACGACAAGTGCACTCCTTAATCCCCAATACGAATTTCACCTATCACTTCACCCACCTCCACACTGGTAACCATCAATTTGTTCTCTACAGTCAAGAATCTGTTTCTTGCTTTGTCTCTCCCTCTCTTCCTCTTTCTCTCTCTCATTAACTTTGATCATATGTTGTTTCTCAAATTGCACATATGAGTGAAATCATACGGTATTTGTCTTTCTCTGACTGACTTATTTCACTTAGCATTATACTCATTAGCTCCATCCATGTCATTGCAAGTGGAAAGACTTCATTCTTTTTATGCCTTCTTCTTTATCCATTCATTTATTGATGGAAACTTGGGCTGCTTACATATTGTAACTATTGTAAATAATGCCACTATAAATGTAAGAGTGCATGTATCCATTTGTATTAGTATTTTTGTGTTTTTTTGGTGGGGGGCTGGTAAATTCCAAGTAGTGTGATTGCTGGATCCTAGGGTAGTTATATTTTTACTGCTTTATACAGTGGCTGAGCCAACAGTGCAAGAGAGTTCCCCATTCTCTACATCCTGGACAACACTAATTGTTTCTGGCATTTTCTTTCTTTTTCTTTGTGTTTAATTTTTGTTTCTGTTTTCGTTTATTTGTTTGTTTTTGTTTTTGTATGTATGTATGTATTTATTTATTTTTATAATGTTATGTTAGTCACCATACAGTACATCATTAGTTTTTGATGTTGTGTTCCATGATTCATTATTTGCTATAATACACAGTGCTCCATGCAATACGTGCCATCCTTAATACCCATCACCTTGCTAACACATCCCCCCCCCCCCCCCCCTCTAAAACCCTCAGTTTCTTTCTCAGGAGTCCATAGTCTCTCATGGTTCATCTCCCCCTCTGATTTCCCACCTTCATTTTTCCCTTCCTTCTTCTAATGTCCTCCATGCTATTCCTCATGTTCCATAAATTAGTGAAACCATATGATAATTGACTTTCTCTACTTGTCTTATTTCACTTAGCATAATCTCCTCCATCCCATCCATGTTGATGTGAAAGTTGGGTATTCATCCTTTCTGATGGCTGAGTAATATTCCATTGTATATATGGACCACATCTTCTTTATCCATTCATCTGTTGAAGGACATCTCAGCTCCTTCTACAGTTTGGCTATTGTGGACATTGCTGCTATGAACACTGGGGTGCATATGGCCCTTCTTTTCACTACATCTGTGTCTTTGGGGTAAACACCCAGTAATGCAAATGCTGGGTCATAGGGTAGCTCTATTTTGAACTTTATGAGGAACCTCCACCCTGTTTTCCAAAGTGGCTGTACCAACTTGCATTCCCACCAACAGTGTAAGAGGGTTCCCCTTTCTCCAAAACCTCTCCAACATTTGTTGTTTCTTTCCCTGTCCATTTTTGCCATTCTAACTGGTGTAAGGTGGTATCTCAATGTGGTTTTGATTTGAATTTCCCTGATGGCTAATGATGAGAAACATTTTTTCATGTGTCTTTTAGCCATTTGTATGTCTTCTTTGGAGAAGTGTCTGTTCATGTCTTATGCCCATTTTTGGTCTTGATTATTTGGTTTTTGGGTGTTGAGTTTGGGAAGTTCTTTATAGATCTTAGATATCAGCCCTTTGTCTGTAGTATCATTTGCAAAGATCTTCTCCCATTCCGTGGGTTGCCTCTTTGTTTTGTTGACTATTTCCTTTGCTGTGCAGAAGCTTTTTATCTTGATGAAGTCCCAAAAGTTCATTTTTGCTTTTGTTTCCTTTGCCTTTGGGGCCGTGTCTTGAAAGAAGATGCTGTGGCCTATGTTGAACAAGTCACTGCCTATGTTCTCCTCTAGGACTTTGATCGATTCCTATCTCACATTGAGGTCTCTCATCCATTTTGAGTTTATCTTTGTGTATGGTGTTAGAGAATGGTTGAGTTTCATTCTTCTGTATATAGCTGTCCAATTTTCCCAGCACCATTTATTGAAGAGACTGTCTGTTTTCCATTGCATATTTTTTCCCTGCTTTGTCGAAGATTATTTGACCACAGAGATGAGGGTCCATTACTGGGCTCTCTATAATGTTCCATTGGTCTATATGTCTGTTTTTGTGCCAGTGCCATGCTGTCTTGGTGATCACAGCTTTGTAATATAGCTTGAAATCAGGTAACATGATAGCCCTAGCTTTATTTTTCTTTTTCAACATTTCCTTGGCAATTCATGGTCTTTTCTGATTCCTATTCTAAAACAAATTTTAAGGTTTTTGTTTGTTCCAGCACTTTGAAAAATGTCATTGGAATTTTGATCGGGATGGCATTGAAGGTATAGATTGCTCTGGGCTGCATTGACATTTTAACAATGTTTATTCTTCTGATCCATGAGCATGGCATGTTTTTCCATCTTTTTGTGTCTTCTTCAATTTCTTTCATGAGTGTTCTGTGGTTCCTAGAGTATAGATCCTTTACTTCTTTGGTTAGGTCTATTCCAAGGTATTTTATGGTTTTTGGTGCTATTTTAAATGGAATCGATTCTCTATTTTCTCTTTCTACAGTGCAACTGATTTCTGTGCATTGATTTTTATCCTGCCACATTACTGAATTGCTGTATGAGTTCTAGTAATTTGAGGGTAGAGTTTTTTGGGTTTTACACATAAAGTATCATGTCATCTGAGAAGAGAAAGAGTTTGACTTCTTTGCCAATTTCAATACTTTTTATTTCTTTTTGTTGTCTGATTGTTATTGCTAGGACTTCTAGTACTGTACTATATTGAACAATAGTGGTGAGAGTGGGCATCATTGCCATGTTCCTGATCTTAAGGGAAAGGCTCTTAGCTTTTCCCCATTAAGGATGATATTTGCTGTGGGTTTTTTATAGATGGATTTTATTACAATGAGAAATGTTCCCTCTCTCCCTATACTCTGAAGAGTTTTAATCAGGAAAGGATGCTGTATTTTGTCAAATGCTTTTTCTGCATCAATTGAGAGGACCATATGGTTCTTCTCTCTCCTCTTATTAATGTGTTCTATCACATTGATTGACTTGCGAATGTTGAACCACACTTGCATCTCAGGGATAAATCCCACTTGGTCATGGTGGATGATCCTTTTAATATACTGTTGGATCCTATTAGCTAGGATTTTGCTGAGAATTTTGGAATCCATATTTATTCAAGGATATCGGTCTGAAATTCTCCTTTTTGATGGGGTCTTTGCCTGGTTTGGGGATTAAGGTAATACTGGCCTCATAGAATGAGTCTGGAAGCTTTTCTTCCATTTCAATTTTTTGAAACAGCTTCAGTAGAATAGGTATTATTTCTTCTTTGAATGTGTGGTAGAATTCCCCAGGGAATCCATCAGCCCTAGACTCTTGTTTTTTGGGAGGTTTTTGATCACTGCTTCAATCTTGTTACTGGTTATTGGCCTATTCAGGTTGTCAATTTCTTCCTGTTTCAGTCTTGGCACCTTATAGGTTTCCAGGAAGGCATCCATTTCTTCCATGTTGCTTAATTTATTGGCATATAGTTGTTGATAATAATTTCTAATAATTGTTTCTATTTCCTTGGTGTTAGTCGTGATCTCTCCCCTTTCATTCATAATTTTATTAATTTGGGTCCTTTCTCTTTTCTTTTGGATAAGTCTGGCCAGTGGTTTATTGATCTTATTAATTCTTTTAAAGAACCAGCTTCTAGTTTTGTTGATCTGCTCTACTGTATTTCTGGTTTCTAATTCATTAATCTCTAATCTAATCTTAATTATTTCTCTTCTTATGCATGGCTTAGGCTTTATTTGTTGTTCTTTCTCTAGTTCTTTTAGGTGTAAAGTTAATTTGTGTATTCGAGATTTTTTTATTTTTGGAGTGAGGCTTGGAACCACTTTTGCAGGATCCCATAGGTTTTGGACTGATGTGTTTTTGTTCTCATTGGTTTCCATGAATTGTTTAAGTTCTTCTTCAATTTCCTGTTTGACCCAAACATTCTTGAGCAGAGTGGTCTTTAGCTTCCAAGTGTTTGAATTTCTTCCAAAATTTTTCTTGTGATTGAGTTCCAGTTTTAAAGCATTATGGTCTGAGAAAATGCAGGGAATAATCTCAATCTTTTGGTATCGGGTGAGACCTGATTTGTGACCCAGTATATGGTCTATTCTGGAGAAAGTTCCATGTGCGCTCGAGAAGAATGAGTATTCTGTTGTTTTAGGGTGGAATGTTCTCTATATATTTATGAGGTCCAGCTGGTCCAGTGTGTCATTCAAAGCTCTTGTTTCTTTGTTGATCTTCTGCTTAGATGATCTGTTTATTGCTGAGAGTGGAGTATTGAGGTCTCCTACAATTAACGTATTATTATCATTATGTCTCTTTATTTTGGTTAACAGTTGGCTTATGTAGTTGACTGCTCCCATGTTGGGGGCATAGATATTTACAATTGTTAGATCTTCTTGTTGGATAAACCCTTTAAGAATGATATAGTTTCCTTCTGTGTCTCTAACTATGGTCTTTAGCTTGAAATCTAATTTGTCTGATATTCTCATATCAGAGAGGTCCTTTGACATGGAAGATGGATCTCCATCCCTTCACTTTCAGTCTGGATGTATCTTTAGGTTCAAAATGAGTCTCTTGTAGACAACATATGGATGGGTCCTGTCTTTTTATCCAATCTGCAACCCTGCACTGTTTTATGGGAGCATTTAGGCTGTTCACATTGAGAGTGATTATTGAAAGATATGAATTTATTGCCATCATGTTGCCTGTGAAGTCTTATTTCTATAGATTGTCTTTCTGTTCTCTATCGCTCTTGGGGTAGTTCTCCTTCTATAGAACCCCCCCCCCTTAATATTCCTTGCAGGGCAGGCTTAGTGGTCACATATTCTTTCCATTTCTGGCAGTCCAGGAAGCTATGCATCTCTCCATCCATTCTAAATGACAGCCTTGCTGGATAAAGTATTCTTGGATGCATGTTCTTTTCATTTAGTACCCTGAATACGTCTTGCCAGCCCTTTCTGACTTGCCAGGTCTTTGTGGATAGGTCTGACATTATTCTGATGTTGCTCCCTCTTTACGTAAGGAATCTCTTCCCCCTAACAGCCCTTAAGATGGTTTCCTTGGTTCTAAGATTTGCGAGTTTTACTATTACATGCTGGGGTGTTGGTCTGTTCTCCTTGATCTTTGAAAGGGTCCTCTCTGCCTCTAGGACACAAATGTCTGTTTCATTCCCCAGATTAGGGAAGTTCTCAGCTATGATTTGCTGAAATATATCTTCTAGTCCTCTCTCTCATTCTCCCCACCCCCTCAGATATCCCAATAATTCTGGCACTGGAACATTTCATGGCATCACTTATTTCTCTAATTCTGGCTTCGTGGATTTTAAGCTGTTTGTTCCAGGCCTCCTCCTTTTCCTTTTTTTCTATCAGTTTGTCTTCTAAATCACTAATTCATTCTTCTGTCTCATTTACACTAGCTGTTAGAGTATCTAGATTATATTGGATCTCATTGATAGCATTTTTAAGTTCTGCCAGTTCAGCTCTCATTTCTGCCCCTAGAAACTCTATGTTGCCATTAATTGATTTCTCCATTCTAGCTATCATCTTCATAACTGTTACCCAGAAGTCTATTTCTGACCTCTTGCTTATATTGATATCCATTAGGTCTGTGGAAGAGGCCGTTGTCTCTGGGTCTTTTCTTTTTTGGGATTTCCTCCGCCTAGTCTCTCTGTTGAGTTGTGGTTAAGGGGATGTATGGTCAAAAATATCAACCACAATCTAGGCAAGGTGCACCCTGAGAAATTTCAGAGCAATCAGAAGCCACCACCACAAGCCCCAGCCAAAATGAAACTGAAGAGTAAGATTTATAAAGTACAAAAATAAAAACAAAGAAACAAACAAAACCCACAACCCCCCCCAAAAAATGACAGAAAACCGAAAAACAAACATGAATAATGAAAAAATGGGGGGCGGTTGCAAGGAAGGTGGCTATAATTCCTGTATGTGGGCAAGGTAGAGTGTTTCTGCTTGTCCTGGGTGTATTTTGTTCTCTTTGTTAGAGAACAGTACTTCCCAGAGATATAGGGAAATTAAAACTGGTATATATATAAAGTTAGTATTGAGTTGTGAAAAAAAGACTAGTTTGAAGCTTATATCTATATATATTAAAAAAGAAAAGAAAAAAGTATCATGAAAAAGTTCAAGTTAAAAAGTGACTATGGAATATGTTGTATCAAACATCTGGTTGAAATGATAAGTAGGTAAAAAACAGAAGAAGCATGAGAAAGAACTAAAAAAAAGAGAGAGAAAAGTTTTATCTAAGAAATACACAGGGCAGGGGGGAGGAGCAAAATGGTGGAGGTGTAGGAGACCTAAATTTCATCTGGTCCCAGGAATTTGGCTAGATAGGGATCAAACCATTCTGAACACCTACGAACTCAACAGGAGATTGAAGAAAGGAATAGCAGCAACTCTCTGAACAGAAAAGTGACCACTTCCTGGGAAGGCAGGATGTGCGGAGAAGTGAATCTGAGGTGCTATTCAGGAAGATATATGGGGGGGGGGAGGGAGCTTCCATCAGCCGCTACCAGCAAGTGATAGACCAGCAGAGCACAAAATTAGAACTTTTAGAAATCTGCTCTGCTGAGGGACATCGCTCCAGTGGCTAAGCGGGAGGTGGAACCCTCTCTGGGACATTGTGGTCTCAGGACCTTTGGGGTCACAGAAACACCGGGGTGCCTGAGTGTGGCAGGGCTCCCAGGTAACAGAGCAGGGAAGCCAGCTGCAAAGACAGAGCCGAAGAGGGGGCTCTCAGCTCGAGGTTGCCATGAACTGTGATCTGTGGCACAATCGGCCACTATTCTTCCAGTAGGGACCCAACAAGTGGCAGATCCAGGGAGACTCCCCTTCCTCCCTAGGGAGGAGTGGCGTGGGAGTGCACTTCAGGAATCTGCTGGATTTGGAGACTCCAAATGAGGTCCTGTGCCAGAGATAGAAATGCTCGGTCACAGGCTGGGTGAGCACGGAGTGTGGCTGGAGACCGGGGGACAGGAGTGATTGACTGCTTTTCTCTGGGGGCTCACTGAGGAGTGGAGCCCCAAGTTCTTGGCTCCTCCGGGGTGGAGATTGGGAGGCTGCCATTCTCACTCTCATCCTCCAAATCTGTACAGAAAGCTTGCAGGGAACAAAAGCTACCGAGAGCAAACAGAGCATCTTACTTATCCTGGCCCCCCGCAAGGGCCGGGTCATTCTGCCCCAGGCAAAGACATTTGAGAACCATGGCAACAGGCCCCTCCCCCAGAAGATCAGCAAGAACAGCCAGCCAAGACCAAGTTTACCAATCAATGAGAACAGCAGAACTCCAGTGCTAGGGGAATACAGGACATAGAATTCATGGCTTTTATCCCCCTGATTCTTTAATCTTTCAAAGTCTATTGTTTTTAATTTTCTTTTCTTCTTTTTCTTTTTTTAAAAAATTTTTCTTTTTCCCTTTTTCAATGAACATCTTATGAATCCCTTTTTAAAAAATCTTTTTTCTTTTTCATTTTTAGAGTCATATTCTATCCCTTCACAGTAGTTAACCTTATTTTTGGTATCTATATAAGTTGTTCTCTCTTTAAAATTTCTGGATACAGTTTCTCCTAACAGACCAAAATATACCCTAAATCTCTAGTGTATGGCTTTGATCTAGTCTCCTGACTGATCACATTCTCTCCATTTTTTTTTTTAATTTCTCTTCTTTATTTTTTCAACCAACCTCTTATCAATTCCTTTTTGAAAATAGTTTATAATTTTCATCTTTACAGTCATATTCCATCCCTTCAACGTAATTACCCTTATTTTTGTACATATATAAGCTTTTCTTTCTTTGAAATTTTGGGAGGCACTTTCTTCTAACAGACCAAAATATGCCCAAAATCTAGTGTATGGCACTGAACTATCCACCAGACTGATCATATTTGATTATATTCTTTCTTTTCTTTTTTATCTTTTTCTTTTTCTTTTTTCTTTCTTTCCCTTTCTTTCCCCCCAGTTTCAGGTCTCTTCTGATTTGTCTAGTGTATATTTTTCTGGGGTCATTGTTACTCTGTTCACATTTTGTTCTCTCATTCATCTATTCTCCTCTGGACAAAATGACAAGATGGAAAAAATCACCTCAAAACAAAAAACAAAAAAAAAAGAAGAGGCAGTATGGACTGCCAGAGACCTAATCAATTGGGACATTAGTAAGATGTCGGAACTAGAGTTCAGAATGATGATTTCAAAGATACTAGCTGGGCTTGAAAAAAGCATTGAAGATATTAGAGAAACTCTTTCTGGAGAAATAAAAGAACTAAAATCTAACCAAGTTGAAATAAAAAAGGCTATTAATGAGGTGCAATAAAAAATGGAGGCTATAACAGCTATGATAAATGAGGCAGAAGAGAAAATCAGTGATATAGAAGACCAAATGATGGAAAATAGAGAAGCTGAGAAAAAGAGAGATAGACAACTACTGGATCATGAGGGCAGAATTTGACAGATAAGTGACACCATAAGACGAAACAATATTAGATTGTTCTGGGATCCCAGAAGAAGAAGAAAGAGAGAGAGGGGCAGAAGGTATATTGGAGCAAATTATAGCAGAGAAATTCCCTAATTTGGGGAAGGAAACAGGCATCAAAATCCAGGAGGCACAGAGAACCACCTAAAAATCGATAAAAATAGGTCAACACCCCGACATCTAATAGTAAAGCTTACGAGTCTCAGAGACAAAGAGAAAATCCTGAAAGCAGCTCTGGACAAGAGATCTGTAACCTACAATGGTAGAAACACTGGATTGGCAACAGACCTATCCACAGAGACCTGGCAGGCCAGAAAGGACCGGCATGATATCTTCAGAGCACTAAATGAGAAAAATATGCAGCCAAGAATACTATATCCAGCTAGGCTGCCATTGAAAATAGAAGGAGAGATAAAAAGTTTCCAGGACAAACAAAAACTAAAGAAATTTGCAAACACGAAGCCAGCCCTACAAGAAATATTGAAAGGGGTTCTCTAAGCAAAGAGAGAGCCTAAAAGCAACATAGACCAGAATGGAACACAGACAATATACAGTAAGAGTCACCTTACAGGCAATAGAATGGCACTAAATTTCTATCTTTCAATAGTTACCCTGAATGTAAATGGGCTAAATACCCAATCAAAAGACACAGGCTATCAGATTGGATAGAAAAAAAAAAGACCCATCGATATGCTGTCTGCAAGAGACTCATTTTAGACCCAAACACACTTCCAGATTGAAATTGAGGGGTGGAAAACAATTTACTATGCTAATGAATACCAAAAGAAAGCTGGGGTGGCAATCCTTATATCAGACAAATTAGATTTTAAACCAATGACTATAATAAGAGTTGAGGAAGGATACTATATCCTACTTGAAGGGTCTATCCAACAAGAAGATCTAACAATTTTAAATATCTATGCCCCTAACATGGGAGCAGTCAATTATATAAGCCAATTAAAACAAAAGCAAAGAAACACATCGACAACAGTAAAATAATAGTGGGGGACTTTAACACCCCCCCTCACTGAAATGGACAGATCATCTAAGCAAAAGATCAACAAAGAAATAGACTTTAAATGACACACTGGATCAAATGGACTTGACAGATATATTCAGAACATTCCATCCCAAAGCAACAGAATACACATTCTTCTCGAGTGCCCATGGAACATTCTCCAGAATAGATCAAATCCTAGGTCACAAATCAGGTCGCAAATGGTACCAAAGATTGGAATCATTCCCTGCATATTTTCAGAACACAATGATTTGAAACTAGAACTCAATCACAAGAGGAAAGTCAGAAAGAACTCAAATACATGGAGGCTAAAGAGCATCCTACTAAAGAATGAATGGGCCAACCAAGAAATTAAAGGAGAACTAAAAAAATTCATGGAAACAAATGAAAATGAAAACACAACTGTTCAAAACTTTTGGGATGCAGCAAAGGTAGTCCTAAGAGGAAAATATATAACAATACAAGCATTTCTCAAGAAAAAGAAAAGGCAAGAAAAGTCTCAAATACACAACCTAACCCTACATCTAAAGGAGCTGGAGAAAGAAGAGCAAATAAAGCCTATACCTAGCAGGAGAAGAGATATAATAAAGATTATAGCAGAAATCAATGAAATAGAAACCAAAAGAACAGTAGAACAGATCAATGAAACTAGGGGCTGGTTCTCTGAAAGAATTAACAAGATTGATAAACCCCTGGCCAGACTTATCAAAAAGAAAGGGGAAATGACCCAAATCAACAAAATCATGAATGAAAGAGGAGAGATCACAACGAACACCAAAGAAATACAAACAATTATAAGAACATATTATGAGCAACTCTATGCCAGCAAATTAGATAATCTGGAAGAAATGGATGCAGTCCTAGAGATGTATCAACTACCAAAACTGAACCAGGAAGAAATAGAAAACCTGAAGAGACCCATAACCACTAAGGAAATTGTAGCAGTTATCAAATATCTCCCAAAAAACAAGAGCCCAGGGCCAGATGGCTTCCCAGGGGAATTCTACCAAACATTTAAAGAAGAATCAATACCTATTCTTCTGAACCTGTTCCAAAAAATAGAAATGGAAGGAAAACTTTCAAACTCATTTTATGAGGCCACCATGACCTTGATCGCCAACCCAGACTAAGGCTCCATCAAAAAGGAGAATTACAGACCAATATCTTTGATTAACATGGATGCAAAAATTCTCACCAAAATACTAGCCAATAGGATCCAACAGTACATTAAAAGTATTACTCACCACGACCAAGTGGGATTTATCCCTGGGCTGCAAGGTTGGTTCAACATCTGCAAGTCAATCAATGTGATACAATACATTAATAAAAGAAAGAACAAGAACCATATGATCCTCTCAATAGATGCAGAAAAACCATTTGACAAAGTACAGCATCCTTTCTTGATCAAAACTCTTCAGAGTATAGGGATAGAGGGTACATACCTCAATATCATAAAAGCCATCTATTAAAAACCCACAGCGAATATCATTCTCAATGGGAAAAAACTGATGGCTTTCCCCCTAAGTCAGGAACATGGCAGGGATGTCCACTATCACCACTGCTATTCAACATAGTAGTAGAAGTCCTATCCACAGCAATCAGACAACAAAAAGAAATAAAAGGCATCCAAATTGGCAAAGAGGAAGTCAAACTCTCACTCTTTGCAGATGATATAATACTTTTGTGGAAAACCCAAAAAACTCCACCCCAGGGGCGCCTGGGTGGCTCAGATGGTTAAGCGTCTGCTTTCAGCTCAGGTCATGGTCCCAGGGTCCTGGGATCAAGCCCCACATCGGGCTCCCTGCTCAGCGGGAAGCCTGCTTCTCCCTCTCCCACTCCCCCTGCTTGTGTTCCCTCTCTTGCTATGTCTCTCTCTGTCAAATAAATAAATAAAATCTTAAAAAAATAATTCCACCCCAAAACTGCTAGAACTCATACAGGAATTCAGTAAAGTGGCAGGATATAAAATCAATGCACAGAAATCAGTGGCATTCCCATACATCAACAACAAGACAGAAGAAAGACAAATTAAGGAGTTGATCCCATTTACAATTGCACCCAAAACCATAAGATACCTAGGAATAAATCTAACCAAAGAGGCAAAGAATCTGTACTCAGAAAACTATAAAATACTCATGAAAGAAATTGAGGAAGACACAAAGAAATGGAAAAGCTTTCCATGCTCATGGATTGGAAGAACAAATATTGTGAAGATGTCAATGCTACCTAAAGCAATCTACACATTTAATGCAATCCCTATTGGATACTATCCACTTTTTTCAAAGAAATGGAACAAATAATCCTAAAATTTGTATGGAACCAGAAAAGACCCCGAATAGCCAGAGGAATGTTTAAAAAGAAAAGCAAAGCTGGTGGCATCACAATTCCAGACTTCAAGCTCTTTTCCAAAGCTGTAATCATGAAAACAGTATGGTACTGGCACAAAAACAGACACATAGATAATGGAACAGAATAGAGAGCCCAGAAATGGATCCTCAACTCTATGGTCAACTAATCTTCAACAAAGCAGGAAAGAATGTCCAATGGAAAAAAGACAGTCTCTTCAACAAATGGTGTTGGGAAAATTGGACAGCCACATGAAGAAGAATGGACCATTGGACCAATGGACCAAGAAACTGGACCATTTCCTTACACCACACACAAAAATAGACTCAAAATGGTTGAAAGACCTCAATGTGAGACGGGAGTCCATCAAAATCCTAGAGGAGAACACAAGCAGCAACCTCTTCGACCTCAGTGGCAGCAACTTCTTCCTAGAAACATCACCAAAGGCAAGGGAAGCAAGGGCAAAAGTGAACAATTGGGACTTCATCAAGATAGAAAGCTTTTGCACAGCTAAGGAAACAGTCAACAAAATCAAAAGACAACCGACAGAATGGGAGAAGTATTTGCAAATGACATATCAGATAAAGGGCTAGTATCCAAAATCTATAAAGAACTTATCAAACTCAACACCCAAAGAACAAATGATCCAATCAAGAAATGGGCAGAAGACACGAACAGACATTTTTGCAAAGAAGACATCCAAATGGCCAACACACACATGAAAATGTGCTCAACATTGCTCGGCACCAGGGAAATCCAAATCAAAACCTCAATGAGATACCACCTCACACCAGTCAGAATGGCTAAAATTAACAAGTCAGGAAATGACAAATGTTGGCAGAGATGCGGAGAAAGGGGAACCCTCCTACACTGTTGGTGGGACTGCAAGCTGGTGCAGCCACTCTGGAAAACAGTATGGAGGTTCCTCAAAAAGTTGAAAAGAGAGCTACCATATGATCCAGCAATTGCACTCCTGGGTATTTACCCCAAAGATACAAAAGTAGGGACCCGAAAGGCTACGTGCACCCCGATGTTTATAGCAGCAATGTCCACAATAGCCAAACTGTGGAAAGAGCCAAGATGTCCATCGACAGATGAATGGATAAAGATGTGGTATATATAATATACAATGGAATATTATGCAGCCATCAAAAAGAATGAAATCTTGCCATTTGCAACGACATGGATGGAACTGGAGGGTATTATGCTGAGCGAAATAAGTCAATCAGAGGAAGACATGTATTATATGATCTCACTGATATGAGGAATTCTTAATCTCAGGAAACAAACTGAGGGTTACTGCAGTGGTGGAGGTGGGCGGGGTAGGGTGGTTGGGTGATAGACATTGGGGAAGGTATGTGCTATGGTGAGTGCTGTGAATTGTGTAAGATTGATGAATCACAGACCTGTACCTCTGAAACAAATAATACAGTATATGTTAAAAAAAAAAAAAAAAAGAAGATAGTAGGAAGGGAAAAATGAAGGGGGGGTATTGGAGGGGGAGCCGAACCATAAGAGACTATGGACTCTGAGAAAGAAACTGAGAGTTCTAGAGGGGAGGGGGCGTGGGAGGATGGGTTAGCCTGGTGATGGGTATTAAAGAGGACACGTATTGAATGGAGCACTGGGTATTATATGCAAACAATGAATCATGGAACACTACATCAAAAGCTAATGATGTAATGTATGGTGATTAACATAATAAAATTTTTAAAAATGCAAAAAAATAAAAATAAAAAATAACACAGGGCGTGAGTCAACACCAGGAGCTTAATATACTAATTTTCCCTTGGTATTGGGGTTTTACAGTTTTATGGGGACCCTGGGGTTGTTGTCCCCTTATTCTTCCAACTTGTCTTCTGGGGGAGGGGCTGCCACATTGTTTTTCAGGGAATCCTGCTTGGACGGAGTTGCCCTACCCCCTATCAAGGGGCTGGGCTCCGTGGAAATTGGTTTTTGGGCTTTTGTTCTCTGGCAGCTTTCATGCCTTTTTGGAGGGTCAGAGCAAGGGAAAATTTCTGCAACCAGACCTCCGCCCCAGAAGAGAGAAGCCACAGTCTGCTCCTCTCTGAATCCTCCAGAACACGCAGTCTCCCTTTCCATAAGCTCCCCTGAAAACCATAGCCTCCCATGGGCAGTGCACGCCCCCAGCTATCACCTCAGCAGTGGACCCTGGCCCCGCTTGTCTCTGCCCCCTGTGCCACCAAAACCGTGAGTGATCCTGGACTGGGTGGCCCTGGGCTGCAGCGGGAGCAGTGGCAGGCCCCCGGTTCTGTGGTCACAGTTCCAAACCAGGTCCTCTAGGGTGCAGGCGGCAGCAGCCACCTCCAGCCCTATTTCTGTGGGCTCAGGTCTCTGTTGGGGTCCTCCCTGGCATGGGCAGCAGCTGTGGCCGCCCCAGTCCGTGCTGGGTCCTCTCCTGCATGGGTTCCCGCACAGGCAGTGGCTGGTGGCGCTGTGGCTGCGGGTCTCAGCATTTACCCCTTAAGCCCCTGTGTTCTGTTTGAGCACTGTTATCAGTCCCTTCCCATCCCTCGGCCACCACTCCCCAAGCTATCGCTGGTCCCCAGGGGCAGGACACTTTTGCACTGGGGTATTACTTTCCAAAGGCTAGCTTCTGGTGGTCCCCTCCCCCTTCTGTTTATCCTCTGACATCTGTCCAAGCAATCCCAACTCCATCTTTCCTACCTCTCGACTGATGATCCTCTGCCCCCGAAAAGATCCAGACATATAATCTAATATCTTGGGCTGATTCTGTGGGTGTTCAGAGTGGCTTGGTAGATATCTAGCTAAATTCAGGGGACCGGTTGAAACGGAGTCCCCCACTTCTCCACCATCTTCAACTCCTTTGTTTTGTTTTTAAGATTTTACTTTTAAGTAATCTCTACACCCAACCTGGGGCTCAAATTTACAACCCTGAGATCAAGAGTCGCATGCTCTACCAACTGAGCCAACCTGGCATCCCCATTTCTGGTGTTTTTGATTTTAGCCATTCTGAAAGGTGTGAGGTGACAGCTCATTTTGGTTTGGTTTGCATTTCCCTAATGATGAGTGACATTGAACATCTTTTCATGGGTCTGTTGGCCATCTGCATGTCTTCTTTGCAGAAATGTCTGTTCATGTCTTTTGCACATTTTTAATTAGACTTTTTATTTTGGGTGTTGAGTTATATCAGTTCTTGTTATTTCAAGTTGTTATTTAAATTCTAGTTAGTTAATATATAGTGTAATATTGGTTTCAGGAGTAGAATTTAGTGATTCATCACTTTCACATAACACCCAGTGCTCACCACAAGTGCCCTCCTCAATATCCATCACCCATTCAGCCCTTCCCCCACTCACCACCACTCCATCAAATCTGTTTGTTCTCTATACTTCAGACTTCCTTGTGGCACCTGCCTAGCTCAGTCAAAAGGGCAGGGGCTGAAGATCTTGGGGTCGTGATTTCAAACCCCAAATTGGGTAGATAGATTATTTAAATGAAACATAAAAAAAAGGAGTCTCTTATGGTTCGCCTCCCTCTTTTTTCCCCTTCCCCTACGTTCATCTGCTTTGTTTCTTAAAATCCACCTATGAGTGATATCATATGGTATTTGTCTTTCTCTACCTGACATATTCCCTTACCATAATGCACTATAACTCCATCCTTGCAAATGGCAAGGTTTCATACTTTTTGATGACTTAGTAATATTCCACAGTGTATATATACTACAACTTCTTTGTCTATTCATCAGTCAATGGACATTTGGGCTCTTTCCATAATTCTGCTATTGTTGATAATGTTGTTATAAACATCAGGGTGTATGTGCCTCTTTGAATCAATATTTTTGTATCCTTTGTGTAAATATCTAGTAGTGCAATTGATAAGTCATAGGGTAGTTCTATTTTTAATTTTTTTTTTTTAAAGATTTTATTTATTTGACAGAGAGAGACACAGTGAGAGAGGGAACACAAGCAGGGGGAGCAGGAGAGGAAGAAGCAGGCTTCCCGCTGAGCAGGGAGCCTGATGTGGGGCTCGATCCCAGGACTCTGGGATCATGACCTGAGCCGAAGGCAGACGCTTAACGACTGAGCCACCCAGGTGCCCCTATTTTTAACTTTTTGAGGAACTTCCATACTGTTTTCCAGAAAGGCTGCACCAGTTTGCATTGCCACCAACCACGTAAGAAGGTTCTACTTTTTCTACATCCTTACCAATATCTGTTGTTTCCTCTGTTGTTAATTGTAACCATTCTGACAGATGTGAGGTCATATCTCATTGTGGTTTTGATTTGTATTTACCTGATAATTAGTGACGTTAAACATCTTTTCATACATCTCTTACCCATTTGTATGTCTTCTTTGTAAAAATGTCTATTCATGTCTTCTTGCCTCTTCTTAACTAGATTATTTGTTTTTTGGGTGTTCAGTATTATAAGTTATTTATATATTTTGGATACTAACCTTTTATCAGATATGTCATTTACAAATATCTTCTCCCATTTCCATAGGTTGTCTTTGTTTCCTTTGCTGTGCAGAAACTTTTTATCTTGATGAAGTCCCAATAGTTCATTTTTGCTTCTGTTTCCCTTGCTTCCTGAGACTTGTATAGTAAGAAGTTGAGAAGGCCAATATCAAAGAGGTTGCTGCCTGTGTTCTCCTCCAGGATTTTGATGGTTTCCTGTCTCACATTTAAGTCTTTCATCCATTTTGAATTTATTTTGTGTATGGTGGAAGAAAGCGATCTAGTTTCTGCATGTTGCTGTCCAGTTTTCCCAACACCATTTGTTGAAGAGACTATCTTTTTTCTGTTGAGTATTCTTTCCTGCTTTGCCAAATATTAATTAGTTGACAATATGGTTGTGGGTCCATTTCTGGGTTTTCTATTCTGTTTCATTGGACTATGTGTCTATTTTTGTGCCTATACCATACTGTCTTGATCACTATAGCTTGAACTATGGAATTGAATGCCTCTGGCTTTGCTGTTCTTCTTCAAGATTGCTTTGGCTATTTGGGATGTTTTGTGGTTTCATACAAATTTTAGGATTATTTTTTCTAGTTCTATGAAAATGCTGGTGGTATTTTGACAGGAGTCACATTAAATGTGTAGATTGCTTTAGGTAGTATAGACATTTTAACAATATTTTTTTCTTCCAATCTATGAGCATGGAATGGTTTTCCATTTCTTTGTGTCCTCTTCAATTTTCTTCAAAAGTTTTCTATAGTTTTCAGAGTACAGAACTTTTACCTCTTTGGTTAGGTGTATTCCTAGGTATCTTATGGTTTTTGGTGCAGTTGTAAATGGGATTGATTCCTTGATTTCTCTTTCTGTTGCTTCATTATTAGTGTATAGAAATGCAACAGATTTCTGTATGTTGATTGTGTATCCTGTGACTTCTCTGAATTCGTTTACCAGTCCTAGCAATATTTTGGTGGAATCTTTTGGTTATCTTTTGGAATATTTTGGTGGAATCTACATAGAATATCATGCCATCTGTGAATAGTTAGAGTTTGAATTCTTCCTTGCCAACTTGGATGCCTTTTGTTTTTGTTGTCTGTTTGCTAAGGCTAGGACTTTTGCTACTATGTTAAATAACAATGGTGAGACTGGACATCCCTGTCTTGTTTCTGACTGTAAAGGAAAAGCTCTCAGTCTTTCCCCATTTAGGATGATATTAACTGTGGGTCATTCATATATGTCCTTTATGATGTTGAGTTATGTTCCCTCTATCCCTATTTTATTGTGGGTTTTTTTTTTTAATCAAGAAAGGATGCTGTATTTTGTCAGATGTTTTTTTCTGCATCTATCTGAGAGCATCATATGGTTCTTATCCTTTCTTTTATTAATGTGGTGTATCATGTTGACATATTTGCAAATATTAAATCACCCCTGTAGCCCTGGAAAAAAATCCCACTTGACTGTGGTGAATAATTCTTTTAATGAACTATTGGATCCAATTTGCTAGTATTTTGTTGAGAATTTTTCATCCATGTTCATCAGGGGTATTAGCCTATAGTTCTTTTTTAGTGGGGTTTAGCCTCGTTTTAGAATTAAGGTAATGCTGGCCTCATAGCAGGAGTTTGGAAGTTTTCCTTCCATTCCTGTTTTTTGAAACAGTTTGAGAATAGGTATTAACTCTTCTTTAAATGTTTGGTAGAATTGCCCTGGGAAGCCATTGGGCCCTGGACTTTGTTTGTTGGGAGATTTTTGATTACTAATTTAATTTATTTGCTGGTTATGGGCTGTTCAAATTTTCTATTTCTTCCTGTCTCAATTTTGGTAGCTTATATGTTTCTAGGAATTTATCCATTTCTTCCAGATTGGCCAATTTGTTGGTATATAATTTTTCATAAGAGTCTCTTATAATTATTTGTATTTCTTTGGTGTTGGTTGTGATCTCTCCTCTTTCATTCATTATTATATTTATTTGGGTCCTTTGTCTTTTCTTTTTGATATGTCTGGCTAAGGGTTTATAAATTTTACTAATTATTTTGAAGAACCAGCTCCTAGTTTCATTGATGTGTTCTACTCTAGGTTTTTTGTTTGTTTATTTCTATATCAAATTTTTTCTACTCTAATCTTTATTATTTCCTTTCTTCTGCTGGATTTAGGCTTTATTTATTTATTTATTTAAACATTTTATTTATTTATTTGAGAAAACACAGGCTGGGGATGGGGGGGGTGGGAAGGGGCAGAGAGAGAAGCAGACTCTCCACTCAGCAGGGAGTCTGAGGTAGGGCTTGATCTCAGGACTCCATGATCACGACCTCAATCCAAGTCAGATGCTTAACTGACTGAACCACCCAGGCACCCCTAGGCTTTATTTAATATTCCTTTTCTAGCTCCTTTAGGTCTAAATTTAGGTTGCATATTTGAAACTTTTCTTGCTTCTTGAGGTAGGCCTGTATAGCTATATACTTTTCTCTTATGACAGCTTTTACTGTATCCCAAAGTTTTTGGACTGTCATGTTTTCAGTTTAATTTGCTTCCATTGTATTTTTTTAAATTCTTCTTTAATTTCCTGGTTGGCCATTCATTCTTTGGTAGGATGCTCTTTAACCCCAAGGAATTTGTGTTACTTCCATTTTTTTTTCTTGTGATTAAATTCAAGTTTTAAAACACTGTGCTGTGAAAATATTCATGGTATAATCTCAGTCTTTTGGTACTTATTGAGGCCTGATATGTGACCCAGTATGTGATCTAGTCTGGAAAATGTTCCATGTGCACTTGAAAAGAATGTATATTCTGTTGCTTTAGGATGAAATGATCTGAATATATGTTTAGTCCATCTGGTCCAGTGTGACATTCAAAGTCATTATTTCCTTGTTGAAGTTCTGCTTAGATGATATGGCCATTGCTGTAAGTGGGCTGTTAAAGTCTCTTACTATTATTGTATTATTATCAGTGAGTTTCTTCATTTTTGTTATTAATTTATTTATATATTTTGGTGCTCCCATGTTGGGGTCATAAATATTTACAGTTGTTAGATCTTTTTGGATAGACCTCTTTATTATGATATAGTGCTCTTCTTCATCTCTTGTTACAGTCCTTGGTTTAAAATCTAGTTTGTATGATATAAGTATGACTATTCCACTTATTTTGATGTCCATTAGCATGATAAAATGCTCTCCATCCCCTCACAATCTTCAGGTGTTTTTAATTCTAAAATGAGTCTCTTGTAGTCAGCATATAAATTGGTCTTGTTCTTTATCCATTCTGATACACACTGTGTTTTGACTGCATCATTTAGGCCATTTATATTCAAAATGATTATTGATAGATATGAAAGTTGTTGTTTCTGGAGATTTTCCTTTCTAGTCTTTATTGCTTTTGGCCTTTCTTTCCCACTGAAATGTTCCCTTTAATATTTCTTTCAGGGCTGGTTTAGTGGTCATGAACTCCTTTAGTTTTTATTGTCTGGGAAACTCTTTATCTCTCCTTCCATTCTGAATGACAGCCTTGCTGGATGAAGTATTCTTGGCTGCATATTTTTCCCATTTAGCACATTGAATATATCATGCAACTCTATTCTGGCCTGCCAAGTCTCTGTGGATAGATCTGCTGCTAACCTTTTTTGTCTTCCTTTGTAGGTTGGGGATTTCTTTTTCCTTGCTGCTTTTAGGATTTTTTTCCCCCTTATGTATTTTGCAAATTTTACTACAATATGTCTTGGTATTAGTCTGCTTTTGTTGATTTGATGGAAGTGCCTGCTCCTCCTGGATTTGGTTGTCTGTTTCCTTCCCCAGATTAAGGAAGTTTTCAGCTCTAATTTGCTGAAATAAACCTTCTGCCCCTTTTCCCCTCTCTTCTTCTGGCACTTCTATGATACAAATGTTATTGTGCTTTATGGAGTCACTGAGTTCTCAGTCTACATTCATGATCCAATATTTTTCTTTCTGTTTTCTTTTCAGCTTCATTATTTTCCATAATTTTACCTTCTATATCACTTACTCATTCCTTTGCTTCTTCCATCCTTGTCTTCATTGTATCTGGTCAGTTTTGCATCTCAATTATAGCATTTTTTTTTTTTTTTGGCCTGACTAGTTATTTAGGTCTTTTTTCCCTGCAGTAAGGGACTCCCTGGAGT
This sequence comes from Phoca vitulina, assembly GCF_004348235.1. NCBI lineage: Eukaryota > Metazoa > Chordata > Mammalia > Carnivora > Phocidae > Phoca > Phoca vitulina. Next base: position 496,822 of record NW_022589789.1, read on the forward strand.
CTTGTATGCTTTTCTCAAGCCTAGCTAGTATCCTTATGATTGTTGTTTTAAATTCTGGTTCAGGCATATTTTTCTTATATTTGTTATGACTAGATCCCTGGCCATGATCTTTTCTTTTTCTTTCTTTTGGGATGAATTCTTCAGTCTTGGCATTTTGTCTAGGACTCTGTCTTCCATGTGTTAGGAAAGTCTGTTATGTTTCCTGCTCCTGAGAGTAATGACTATATTATGAAGAGGTCATATACTGTCCAGGGCTTGGTGCTTCAGAAAGTGTTTCTGGTGTATGCACTGTGCACTGGGCTGTTGTGTTTTGGCTGTTCATTCCTTTGGGTCAGTTCTCTGCAAAGTTTCTCTTTCCCTACAGGGAAGAGTGTTTGGATCTTGTCCAGTGTGTGGCAAATTTTAACTAGCTGTGTTTTGGTCTGCTTGTTAAAACAGGCTAGATTCTATTTTCCCTAGAGCTGAATCTTTGCAGCACTCTATGGTCAGTAGATTTGGTGTGCATGTGTGGGATTTTTGCTGGTCTTCTGGGGGAGGAGCCTGCTGCTTCTCTGTCAGGCACACTTACCCCATTAAAAAAAGCACCTGCAGAGCACAGAGTGGGGGGCAGAGATTGGTGTAAGTGGCTCAAGCCTTTATTATGGGTGCTGTGCTGCTCACTAAAGTCTGTCTGTGCTGATGGACAGGGGGAAAATATGGCATCAGCTGACTCCCATCCCTGGAGAGGAGAGGTCGCTCTTGCTGCAGTTCAGGAAGCCCTCACAGAAAAGCAAACAATTTCACCTCATTTGTTCCTGGCATCTCTCATTTCCCTGCCTTCACTCTGTCTGTGTCTGAGCTGTCCAACCAGTGGTGGCATGGTGCTCCTGTTTTTTGTTTGTTTGTTTGTTTTGCTTGTTTTTTACTTAAATTCAATTAGCCAACATATACTACATCATTAATTTTGGATGTAGTGTTCAATAATTCATCAGTTGTGTATAACACCCAGTGTTCATCACATCACATGCCATCCTTAATGCCCATCACCCAGTTGCCCCATCCCCCCATCCATCTAGCCTTCTGCAACCCTCAGCTTTTTTTCCAGAGTCAAGAGTCTCTCATGTTTTGTCTTCCTCTCTGACTTTTTCCTATTCAATTTTCCCTCCCTTCCCCTATGATCCTCTGCACTATTTCTTATATTCCACATATGAGTAAAAACATATGATAATTGTCTTTCTCTGCTTGACTTATTTCACTTAGCATGATACCCTATAGTTCCATCCATGTTGAGGCAAATGGTAGCTATTCATCCTTTCTGATGGCTGAATAATATTCCATTGTATATATAAACCACATCTTTATCCATTCATCTGTTGAAGGACATCTTGACTCCTTCCACAGTTTGGTTATTGTGGACATTCTGCTATGAACATTGGGGTGCAGGTGACCCATCATTTCACTACATCTGTATCTTTGGGGTAAACATCTGGTAGTACAATTGCTGGGTCATAGGGTAGCTCTATTTTTAACTTCTTTAGGAACCTCCATTCTGTTTTCCAGGGTGGCTGTGATGCATTCTCACCAACAGTGTAAGAGGGCTCCCCTTTCTCCACATCCTCTCCAACATTTGTTGTTTCCTGCCTCGTTAATTTTTGACATTCTAATTGGTGTAAGGTGGTATCTCATTGTGGTTTTGATTTGTATTTCCCCGATGCCAAGCGATGTGGGGCATTTTTTCATGTGTCTGTTGGCCATTTGTATGTCTTTGGAGAAGTGTCTGTTCATGTCTTCTGCCATTTCTTGACTGGATTATTTGTATTGTGGGTGTTGAGTTTGATAAGTTCTTTATAGATCTTGGATACCAGCCCTTTATCTGATATATAATTTACAAATGTCTTCTCCCATTCTGTGGGTTGCCTTTTAGTTTTGTTGACTATTTCCTTTGTTGTGCAAAAGCTTTTTATCTTGATGAAGTCCCAAAAGTTCATTCTTGCTTTTGTTTCCCTTCCTTTAGAGATTTGTCTTGCAAGAAGTTGCTGTGGCTGATGTCAAAGAGGTTACTGCCTATGTTCTCCTCTAGGATTTTGATGGATTCGTGTTTCACATTGAGGTCTTTCATCCATTTTGAGTTTATCCTTGTGTATGGTGTAAGAGAATGGTCCAGTTCCATTCTTCTGCATGTAGCTGTCCAATTTTCCCAGCACAATTTATTGAAGAGACTGTCTTTTTTTTTCCATTGGCTATTCTTTCCTGATTTGCTGAAGATTAATAGACTGTAGAGTTGAGGGTCCATTTCTGGAGTCTCTATTTTGTTCCATTGATCCATGTGTCATTTTTGTGCCAGTACTATGCTGTTTTGATGATCACAGCTTTATAATATAGCTTGAAGTCCGGGATTGTGATGCCATCAGCTCTGGTTTTCTTTTTCAACATTTCCCTGGCGATTTGTGTATTCTCTGGTTACGTACATATTTTAGGATTGTTTGTTTCAGCTATGTGCCAAATTTTGATGGTATTTTGATAGGGATTTCATTGAATGTGTAGATTGCTCTGGGTAGAATAGACATTTTTAACAATACTTATTCTTCCAGTCCATAAGCATGGAATGTTTTCCCATCTCTTTCTGTCTTCCTCAATTTCTTTCACAAGTGTTCTGTAGTTTCTAGAGTATATAGGTCCTTTACCTCTTTGGTTAGGTGTATTCCTAGGTATCCTATGCTTTTTGATGCAGTTGTAAATGGGATTGATTCCTCTATTTCCCATTCTTCAGTTATGTTGTTAGTGTATAAAAATGCAACTGATTTCTGTGCATGGATTTTGTATCCTGCCATATTGCTGAATTGTTATATGAGTTTTAGCAATTTTGGGGTGGAGTCTTTTGGATTTTTCACAGAAAGTATCAGGTCATCTGTGAAGAGTGAGAGTTTGACTTCTTTGTCAGTTTGAATGCCTTTTATTTCTTTTTGTTGTCTGATTGCTGAGGCTAGGACTTCTAGTACTATGTTGAACAATAGTGGTGAGAATAGCCATCCCTGTTGTCTTCCTGACCTTAAGGGAAAAGCTCTCAGTTTTTCCCCATTGAGAATGATATTCGCTGTTCACTTTTTGTAGGTGGCTTTTATGATACTGATGTATGTTCCCTCTATCCCTACACTGTGGAGAGTATTAATGAAAAAAGGATGCTGTATTTTGTCAAAAACTTTTTCTGCATCAATTGAGAGGATCCTATGGTTCTTGTCCTTTCTTTTATTAATGTCTTCTATCACATTGATTGATTGGCTAATGCTGAACCACCCTTGCATCACAGGAATAAATCCCACTTGGTCATGGTGAATAATCCTTTTAATGTACTGTTGGATCCTATTGGTTAGTACCTTGGTGAGTATTTAGGCATCCATGTTCATCAGGGATATTGGTCTGTACTTCTCCTTCTTGTGGGGTCTTTGTCTGGTTTTGGGATCAAGCTAATGCTGGCCTTATAGAACGAGTTTGGAAGTTTTCCTTCCATTCCTAATTTTTAAAACAGCTTCAGTAGAATAAGAATTCTTTCTTCTATAAATGTTTGGTAGAATTCCAGTGGGAAGCCATCTGGCCCTGGACTCTTGTTTTTTGGGAGATTTTTGATTACTACTTCAATTTCCTTGCTGGGTATTGGTCTGTTCAGATTTTCTATTTCTTCCTGTTTCATTTTTGGTAGTTTATAAGTTTCCAGGAATGCATCCATTTCTCCCAGATGGCCTAATCTTTTGGCATATAGTTTCCCATAATATGTGCTTAAAACTGTCTGTATGTCCTTAGTATTGGTTGTGATCTTTCCCCTTTCATTCATGATTTTATTTATTTGGGTTCTTTGCCTTTTCTTTTTAATGTCTGGCCAGACATTTATCCATCTTATTAATTCTTTCTAGGAACCAGCTTCTAGTTTGTTTTTTATCAGTTCTCTTTTTCTGGTTTCTATTTCATTGATTTATGCTCTAATCCTTATTATTTCTCTTCTCCTGCTTGGTTTAAGCATTATTTGCTGTTCTTTCTCTAGGTCCTTTAGATGTAAGGTTAGCTTGTGTATATGAGACTTATCTAATTTTTTGAGAGAGGTTTGTATTGCAACATACTTCTGTCTTATGACAGCCTTTGTTGTGTCCCAAAGGTTTTTTTTTTCCTTGCCTAAGGTTTACTTTTTTCTTTCTTTTTTTTTATTATGTTAATCACCATACATTACATCATTAGTTTTTGATGTAGTGTTCCATGATTCATTGTTGGCATATAACACCCAGTGATCCATCCTGAACGTGCCCTCTTTAATAGCCATCACCAGGCTAACCCATTACTCCACCCCGCTCCCCTCTAACCCTCAGTTTGTTTCTCAGAGTCCATAGTCTCTCATGGTTTGTCTGCCCCTCCGATTTGCCCCCCTTCATTATTCCCCTCCTGCTATCTTCTTCTACTTCTTCTTCTTCTTTTTTTTAACATATACTCTATTATTTGTTTCAGAGGTACAGGTCTGTGATTCATCAATCTTACACAATTCACAGCACTCACCATAGCACATACCTTCCCCAATGTCTAATACCCAGCCACCCCATCGCTCCCACCCCCCACTACTCCAGCAACCCTCAGTTTGTTTCTGAGATTAAGAATTCCTCATATCGGTGAGATCATATGATACATGTCTTTCTCTGATTGACTTATTTCACTCAGCATAATACCCTCCAGTTCTATCCACGTCAATGCAAATGGCAAGATTTCATTCCTTTTGATGGCTGCATAATATTCCATTGTATATTATATATACCACATCTTCTTTATCCATTCATCTGTCGATGGACATCTTGGCTCTTTCCACAGTTTGGCTATTGTGGACACTGCTGCTATAATCATCGGGGTGCACATACCCCTTAAGATCACTACATTTGCATCTTTGGGGTAAATACCCAACAGTGCAATTGCTGGATTGCATGGTAGCTCTATTTTCAACTTTTTGAGGAACCTCCATACTGTTTTCCAGAGTGCCTGCACCAGCTTGCAGTCCCACCAACAGTGTAGGAGGGTTCCCCTTTCTCCGCATCTCTGCTAACATCTGTCACTTCCTGACTTGTTAATTTTAGCCATTCTGACTGGTGTGAGGTGGTATCTCACTGAGGTTTTGATTTGGATTTTCCTGATGCCGAGCGATGTTCAGCACTTTTTCATGTGTGTGTTGGCCATTTGGATGTCTTCTTTGCAAAAAATGTCTGTTCATGTCTTCTGCCCATTTCTTGATTGGATCATTTGTTCTTTGGGTGTTGAGTTTGATAAGTGCTTGATAGATTTTGGATACTAGCCCTTTATCTGATATGTCATTCGCAAATATCTCTCTTATTCTGTCGGTTGTCTTTTGGTTTTGTTGACTGTTTCCTTGGCTGTGCAAAAGGTTTTTATCTTGATGAAGTCCCAATAGTTCATTTTTGCCTTGCTTCCCTTGCCTTTGGTGATGTTTCTAGGAAGAAGTTGCTGGAGCTGAGGTCGAAGAGGTTGCTGCCTGTGTTCTCCTCTAGGATTTTGATGGACTCCTGTCTCACACTGAGGTCTTTCAACCATTTTGAGTCTATTTTTGTGTGTGGTGTAAAGAAATGGTCCAGTTTCATTCCTCTGCATGTGGCTGTCCAATTTTCCCAACACCATTTGTTGAAGAGACTGTCTTTTTTCCATTGGACATTGTTTCCTGCTTTGTCGAAGATTAGTTGACCATAGAGTTGACGGTCCATTTCTGGGTTCTCTGTTCTGTTCCATTGATCTATGTGTCTGTTTTTGTGCCAGTACTATACTGTCTTGATGATTACAGCTTTGTAATAGAGTTTGAAGTCCGGAATTGTGATGCTACCAGCTTTACTTTTTTTTTTAAAGATTTTATTTATTTATTCATAGGAGATAGAGAGAGAGAGAGGCAGAGGGAGAAACAGGCTCCCTGCTGAGCAGGGACTCCCATGGGGGACTCAATCCCAGGACCCTGGGATCATTACCTGAGCCAAAGGCAGAAGCTTTACCATCTCAGCCACCCAGGTGCCCCAGCTTTGCTTTTCTCTTTCAACATTCCTCTGGCTATTTGGGGTCTTTTCTGGTTCCATACAAATTTTAGGATTATTTGTTCCATTTCTTTGAAAAAAGTGGATGGTATTTTGATAGGGATTGCATTAAATATGTAGATTGCTCTAGGTAGCATTAACATCTTCACAATATTGGTTCTTCCAATCCATGAGCATGGAAAGTTTTTCCATTTCTTTGTGTCTTCCTCAATTTCTTTCATGAGTATTTTATAGTTTTCTGAGTACAGATTCTTTGCCTCTTTGGTTAGATTTATTCCTAGGTATCTTATGGTTTTGGGTGCAATTGTAAATGGGATCAACTCCTTAATTTGTCTTTCTTCTGTCTTGTTGTGGGTGTATAGGAATGCCACTGATTTCTGTGCATTGAGTTTATATCCTGCCACTTTACTCAATTCCTGTATGAGTTCTAGCAGTTTTGGGGTGAGTCTTTCGGGTTTTCCACAGAAAGTATCATATCATCTGCAAACAGTGAGAGTTTGACTTCTTCTTTGCCAATTTGGATGCCTTTTATTTCTTATTGTTGTCTGATTGCTGTGGATAGGACTTCTAATACTATGTTGAATAGCAGTGGTGATAGTGGACATCCCTGCCATGTTCTTGACTTAGGGGGAAAGCTCTCAGTTTTTCCCCATTGAGAATGATATTTGCTGTGGGTTTTTCATAAATGGCTTTTATGATCTTGAGGTATGTGCCCTCTATGCCTATACTCTGAAGAGTTTTGATCAAGAAAGGATGCTGTACTTTGTCAAATGCTTTTTCTGCATCTATTCAGAGGATCATATGGTTCTTGTTCTTTCTTTTATTAATGTATGGTATCACATTGATTGACTTGCAGATGTTGAACCAACCTTGCAGCCCAGGGATAACTCCCACTTCGTCATGGTGAATAATCCTTTTAATGTACTGTTGGATCCTATTGGCTAGTATTTTGGTGAGAATTTTCGCATCCATGTTCATCAAGGATATTGGTCTGTAATTCTCCTTTTTGATGGGGTCTTTGTCTGGTTTTGGGATCAAGGTAATGGTGGCCTCATTAAACGAGTTTGGAAGTTTTCCTTCCATTTCTATTTTTTGGAACAGTTTCAGAAGAATAGGTATTAATTCTTCTTGAAATGTTTGGTAGAATTCCCCTGGGAAGCCATCTGGCCCTGGGCTCTTGTTTGGTTGGAGATTTTTGATGACTGCTTCAATTTCCTTAGTGGTTATAGGTCTGTTCAGGTTTTCTATTTCTTCCTGGTTCAGTTTTGGTAGTTGAGACATCTCTAGGAATGCATCCATTTCTTCCAGATTATCTAATTTGCTGGCATAGAGTTGCTCATCATATGTTCTTATAATTGTTTGTATTTCTTTGGTGTTGCTTGTGATGTCTCCTCTTTCATTCATGATTTTATTTATTTGGGTCATTTCTCTTTTCTTTTTGGTAAGTCTGGCCAGGGGTTTATCAATCTTGTTAATTCTTTCAAAGAGCCAGCTCCTAGTTTCATTGATCTGTTTTACTGTTCTTTTGGTTTCTATTTCATTGATTTCTGCTCTGATCTTTATTATTTCTCTTCTCCTGCTGGGTTTAGGCTTTATTTGCTGTTCTTTCTCCAGCTCCTTTAGGTGTAGGGTTAAGTTGTGTATTTGAGACTTTTCTTGCCTTTCTTGTTTCTTGAGAAAGGCCGGTATTGCTATATACTTTCTTCTTAGGACTACCTTTGCTGCATCCCAAAGGTTTTGAACAGTTGTGTTTTCATATTCATTGGTTTCCATGAATTTTTTTAGTTCTTCTTTAATTTCTTGGTTGACCCATTCATTCTTTAGTAGGATGCTCTTTAGCCTCCATGTATTTGAGTTCTTTCCGACTTTCCTCTTGTGATTGAGTTCTAGTTTCAAAGCATTGTGGTCTGAAAAAATGCAGGGAATGATTCCAACCTTTGGTACCATTTGCGACCTGATTTGTGACCTAGAATGTGATCTATTTTGGAGAATGTTCCATGGGCACTAGAGAAGAATGTGTATTCTGTTGCTTTGGGATGGATTGTTCTGAATATATCTGTGAAGTCCATTTGGTCCAGTGTGTCATTTAAAGTCTTTATTTCCTTGTTGATCTTTTGCTTAGATGATCTGTCCATTTCGGTGAGGGGGGGTGTTAAAGTCCCCCACTATTATGTATTGTTGTCGATGTGTTTCTTTGCTTTTGTTATTAATTGGCTTATATAATTGGCTGCTCCCATGTTAGGGGCATAGATATTTACAATTGTTAGACCTTCTTGTTGGATAGACCCTTTAAGTATGATGTAGTGTCCTTCCTCAACTCTTATTATAGTCATTGGTTTAAAATCTAATTTGTCTGATATAAGGATTGCCACCCCAGCTTTCTTTTGGTGTCCATTAGCATGGTAAATGGTTTTCCATCCCCTCACTTTCAATCTGGAGGTGTCTTTGGGTCTAAAATGAGTCTCTTGCAGGCAGCGTATTGATGGGTCTTGTTTTTCTATCCAATCTGATAGCCTGTGTCTTTTGATTGGGGCATTTTGCCCATTTACATTCAGGGTAATTATTGAAAGATATGAATTTAGAGCCATTGTATTGCCTGTAAGGTGACTGTTAATATTGTCTGTGTTCCATTCTGTTCTATGTTACTTTTAGGCTCTCTCTTTGCTTAGAGGACCCCCTTTAATATTTCTTGTATGGCTGGTTTCGTGTTTGTAAATTCCTTTAGTTTTTGTTTTTCCTGTAGTCTTTTTATCTCTCCCTCTATTTTCAATGACAGCTTAGCTGGATATAGTATTCTTGCCTGCATATTTTTCTCATTTAGTGCTCTGAATATATGATGCCAGTCCTTTCTGGCCTGCCAGGTCTCTGTGGATAGGTGTGTTGCCAAATAATGTTTCTACCATTGTAGGTTACAGATGTCTTCCCCCGAGCTGCACTCGGGATTTTCTCTTTGTTCTGAGACTCGTAAGTTTTACTATTAGATGTCAGGGTATTGCCCTATTTTTATTGATTTTAAGGGGGGTTCTCTGTGCCTCCTGGATTTTGATGCCTGTTTCCTTCCCCAAATTAGGGAAGTTCTCTGCTATAATTTGCTCCAATATATCTTCTGCCCCTGTCTCTCTTCTTCTTCTGGGATCCCAATTATTCTAATATTGTTTCATCTTATAGTATCACTTATCTCTCGAATTCTGGCCTCGTGATCCAGTAGTTGTTTCTCTCTCTTTTTCTCAGCTTCTTTATTTTCCATTATTTAGTCTTCTGTATCACTAATTCTCTCTTCTGCCTCATTTATCTTAGCAGTTAGAGCCTCCATTTTTGAAATCACCTCATTAATAGCCTTTTTGGTTTTAACTTGGTTAGGTTTTAGTTCTTTTATTTCTCCAGAAAGTGTTTCTCTAATAACTTCCATGCCTTTTTCAAGCCCAGCTAGTATCTTTAAAATCATCATTCTGAACTCTAGTTCCAACATCTTACTAATGTCCATATTGATTAGGTCCCTGGCAGTCAGTACTGCCTCTTGTTCTTTTTGTTGAGGTGATATTTTCCATCTTGTCATTTTGTGCAGAGGAGAATAGATGAATGAGAGAACAAAATGGTAACAGAGTAACAACATCCCTAGAATATATCCACTAAACAAATCAGAAAAGACGTGAAACTGGGGAATAGAAAGGGAAAGAAAGAAAAAAGAATAAAAGAAAAAGAAAAAGATAAGAACAAACAAACAAAAACAAAACAAAACAAAGAAAACAGAATATGATCAAATATAACAGGCTGGTGCATAGATCAGTGCCACACACTGATGGGTGTATTTTGGTCTGTTAGAAGAAAGTGCCTCCCAAAATTTTAAAGAAAGTGAAACTTATATATGTACAAAAATAAGGGTTAATATGCTGAAGGGATGGAATATGACTGTAAAGATATGACTGTAAAGATGAAAATTATAAAAGATTCATAAAAGGAATTGGTAAGATAAGAAGTTGGTTAAAAAAAGAAAGAAGAGGATTTAAAAAAAAATGGGGAGAGAATGTGATCAGGTAGGAGACTAGAACCAAGCCATACACTAGAGATTTATGGTATATTTTGGTCTGTTAGAAGAAACTATATCCCAAAATTTTAAAGAGAAAACAACTTATATATATATATATATTTATACACATATATATATATACCAAAAATCAGGGTAACTACTATGAAGGGATAGAATATGACTCTAAAAATGAAAATAAAAAAGATCTTTTGTTAAAAAAGGGATTGATAAGATGTTGGTTGAAATAGGGAAAAAGAAAAATTTAAAAAAAGAAAAGACAGCTAAATAAAAAATTAATTTTGAAAGACTAAAGAATCATGGGAAAAAAGCCATTAATTCTATGTGTAGTGTTCTCCTAGCGCTGGAGTTCTGCCATTTTCATTGATCGGTAAAGTTGGTCTTGGCTGGCTGTTCTTGCTGATCTTCTGGGGCAGGGGCCTGTTGCCATGGTTCCCAAATGTCTTTGCCAGAGGCAGAATTGCTCTGCCCTTGCCGGTTCCAGGCTAAGTAATCTGCTCGGGTTTGCTCTCAGGAACTTTTGTTCCCTGCAAGCTTTCCATACAGCTTTGTAGGGTGAGAGTGAAAATGGTTTCCTCACAATCTCCACCCCAGAGGAGCCGAGAACTCAGAGCCCCACTCCTCAGTGAGCCCCCAGAGAAAAGCAGTCAGTCAGTCCCCTCTCCACCGCACTCCAGCTTCACCTGGCCTGTGACTGCGTGTTTCTATCTCTGGCACCTGACCCTGTGTGGAGTCTCCAAACCCAGCAGATCCCTGCGGTGCGCTCCCACGCCGCTCCTGGGGGAGGAAAGGGAATCTCCCCAGATCTGCCGCTTGTTGGGTCCCTGCTGGCAGAGCAGTGGCCCAACTGTCCCGCGGATCAGGGTTTATGGCAACCCCAAGGTGAGAGCCAAATATTCCTTGGCTCCGTCTCTGCAGCTGACTTCCCTGCTCTGATACCTGGGAGCTCTGCTGCACTCAGGCACCCCCGGTCTTCCTGTGACCCCAAGGGTCCTGCGACCACACTGTCCCAGTGAGGGTTCCACCCCCCGCTTAGCCACTGGAGCGACGTCCCTCAGCAGAGCAGACTTCTAAAAGTTCCGATTTTGTGCTCCGTGGCTCTATCACTTGCCAGAAATGGCCAATGGAGGCCCCCTCCCTCACTGTCTATCCTCCCGAATATTGCCTCGGATTCACTTCTCTGCACGTCCTACCTTCCAGAAAGTGGCTGCTTTTGTGTTCAGAGAGTTGCTGCTAGTCTTTTCTTCCATCTCCTGTTGAGTTCGTAGATGTTCAGAATGGTTTGATCCCTATCCAGCTGAATTCCTGAGACCAGATGTAATCCAGGTCTCCTACTCCTCCACCATCTTGCTCCTCCTCTCGCTGTGTCCCAAAGGTTTTGAACAGATGTATTTTCATTCCCATTTGTTTCCATGATTTTTAAAAATTCTTCTTTAATTTCCTGGTTGACCATTCATTCTTTAGTAGGATGTTCTTTTACCTCCAAGTGTTTGAGTTCTTTCCAAATTTCCTCTTGTGACTGAGTTCAAGTTTCAAAGTATTGTGGTCTGAAAATATGCAGGGAATAATCCTGATCTTTGGTATCAATTCAGACATGTTTTTGACCCAATATGTGATCTATTCTGGAGAAAGTTCCATGTGTACATGAGAATAATGAGCATTCTGTTGTTTTAGGATGGAATGTTCTGTATATATCTACAAAGTCCATCTGGTCCAATGTGTCCTTCAAAGCCCTTTTTTCATTGTTGATCTTCTGCTTAGATGATCTGTCCATTGCTGTAAGTGGAGTGTTGAGGTCTCCTACTATTACTGTATTATTTTTAATATGTTTCTTTATTTTGGTTATTAATTGGTTTATATAATTGGCTGCTCCCTTATTGGGGCCATAGATATTTATAATTGTTAGATCTTCTTGTTGGATAGACCCTTTAAGTATGATATAGTGTCCCTCTTCATCTCTTACTACAGACTTTGTTTTAAAATCTAATTTGTCAGGGCAGCTGGGTGGTTCAGTCCTTAAGCGTCTGCCTTCAGCTCAGGTCATGATCCCAGGGTTCTGGGATCAAGCCACACATTGGGCTTCCTGCTCCATGGGAAGCCTGCTTCTCCCTCTCCCACTCCCCCTGCTTGTTTTCCCTCTCTCACTGTGTCTCTCTGTTAAATAAATAAAATCTTAAAAAAAAAAATCTAATTTGTCTGATATGAGGATTGCTACCCCAGCTTTCTTCTGAGGTCCATTAGTGTGCTTAATCGTTCTCCACCCCTTCACTTTCAGTCTGGAGGTGTCTTTAGGTCTAAGATGAGTCTCTTGAAGACAGCACATTGATGGGTCTTGCTTTTTTATCCAATCTGATATCCTTTGTCTTTGATTGGAACATTTAGCCCATTTACATTCAGGGTAACTATTGAAAGATATGAATTTAGTGCCATTGTATTGCTTGTAAAATCCTTGTTTCTGTAGATTGTCTCTGTTTCTTTTTGGTCTATGTTATTCTTGGGCTCTCTCTTCATTTACAGTATCCCGCTTAATATTTCTTGCAGGGCTGGCTTGGTGGTCACATATTCTTTCAGTTTCTGTCTGTTCTAGAAGTTCTTTATCTCTCCCTCTATTCTGAATGACAGCCTTGCTGGATAAAGTATTTTTGGCTGCATGTTTTTCTCATTTAGTACCCTGAAGATATCATGCCAGCCTTTTTTGGCCTGCCAGGTCTCTGTGAATAAGTCTAATGTTAGTCTGATATTCCTCCTTCTATAGGTTAGGAGCCTTGTTTCAAGCTGCTTTCAGGATTTTCTCTTTGTCTCTGAAATTTGAAAACTTCACTATTATATGCTGGGATGTTCATCTATTCTTATTGATTTAGGGAGGAGTCCTCTCTACCTCTTGGATATGAATGCTTGTTTCCCTCCCCAGTTTAGGGAAGTTCTCAACTATGATTTGTGCAAATATGCCTTCTGCTCCCCCCCTTCACCCTCAGGCACACCAGTAATTCTGATACTCGTACGTTTTTGACATCACTAATTTCTTGAAGCCTCTCTTCATGGGCTATTAGTTGTTTTTCTCTCTTTTCCTCAACTTCCTTCCTATCCATCAGCCTGTCTTCTAGGTCACTTATTCTCTCTTCTGCCTCATTTACCCTAGCTGTTAGAGGATCCAATTTAGACTGAATCTCAGAGCATTTTTAATTTCAGCCTGATTAGATCCTGTTTCTGCACTAAGAGATTTTCTAGTGTCTTTTATGTTTTTTTGAAGCCCAGCTATTAACTTTTTAATTGTAATCCTGAATTCCATCTCTGACATCTTACTTATATCCATATTGATTAGATCGATGGCAGAAAACATTACTGCTACATCTTTCCTTTGTTGTGAATTCCTCCTTCTAGTCATTTTGCCCAGTGAAGAATGGATTGAATGAATGAGCATAGTTCAATATATCAACCATGATCCAAGCAAAATACACACGACACTAGACAAATCTGAGGAGGTCAGAAACCAAAACAGAAAGGTTAACAAAACAACAACAACAAAAAAGGGTGGGGGAGAATATAAACTCACAGGGTGGACAAAACAGGGTGATCCACTTGTTCCTGAGTGTATTTTAGTATGTGTGTTGGAAGACTAACTTCCAAAATTGCAAAGAAAGCAAAACTTATATATATACAAAAATAAAATTGAATAGAATGAAAGGAATCCAAAAATGAAGCATATATCTATAAAGTGTAGAGATAAAAAATAAAAGTTAAAAGAGACTTAAAAACAAAGAGTTGATAAAATCAGAAACTAGTTGAAAAGGGAAAAAATAAAGGAAATGGAAAATTGCAGACTGAAAGATAAATGAATCATGAGTAAAAAACCTCAAGTTCTTTATACTGTTTTCCCCTATCACTGGAGTACAGTCTTGTGGGATCTGTAAATTTTGTGCACCTGTTCTTCCAGTTTGTCTTCTGGGGGAGAGGCTTGCTGTGCTGCTTCTCAGGTGTCTTTGCCTGGCCAAAGTTGTACCACCCCTTGCCAGGCGTTAGGCTCAGTGTAAGCTGGCCTTCTGTGTGTGTGTGTGTGTGTGTGTGTGTGTGTGTGTGTGTGTTTCCCTGAAGGCTTTTTGTGCCTCTTTAGAGGATTCAAATACAAATGGCTGTGCCCTGATTTCCAGACCCAGAGCCAAAAGATTGCAGTCCCCCCTCTTCAGTAAACCCTCTGGGACAAACAGTCTTCACTTTTGTGTGTGCCAAACTCTGCAGACTCCTGCGATGTGTGCCCACAGTGATCCTCCTGGGGGGATTCTGAGGGTCTCACGTTACTGCCTTTTGTAGGGCCCTGGGGCTGAGAGTGGTTGGGGGATTGTGCGTGTACCACTCTGCTCCTTGTGGGGATTTAGGGTGGTCCCCAAGTTCCATTCCGTTGCAGGGTGTGCAGGCAGAGAGTGATCACCCGATCGGTTCTGGCTTGGGGTTTATGGTGAATTGAGCTGGGATCCCCCTCCTGGGCTCACTGACTGTAACCAGTTTCCCACTCCACTTCTTGGGAGCTCTACTGGTTCAACCACCCCCATTAGTTCTGTGACTCCTGGGATCCTGTTTCATCCCCTGAGCCCCTTTCAGGCAGGGATGTCTCTCACTGGAGCAGATTTCTAATGGTTCTGATTTTCCCCTCTGTGGCTATCTTGCTTTCCAGTAGCCAGCTTATGGAGCCTCCCTCCCCCCTCCATTTATCTCCTGATATCTTCCCTCAGATTCCCTTCTCTGCACCTCCTACCTTGCAAAAAGTGGTTGCTTTTCTCTTTGTAGAGTTCCAGATATTTTTTCCCTTATATCTCAGGCTGAATTCATGGGTGTTCAGAATGGTTTGATAGTTATCTAGCTAAATTCAAGGGACCAAATGAAACGAGGTCCCCTACTCTTCCAGCATCTTGCCTCCTCCTCTGCTCCTGGTTTTATCTCAGGTGCAACAACTGGACTTCAAAACTCCAAATTTTGGGGCGCCTGGGTGGCTCAGTCGTTAAGCATCTGCCTTCGGCTCAGGTCATGATCCCAGGGTCCTGGGATCGAGCCCCGCATCGGGCTCCCTGCTCAGCGGGAAGCCTGCTTCTCCCTCTCCCACTCCCCCTGCTTGTGTTCCCTCTCTCGCTGTGTCTCTCTCTGTCAAATAAATAAAATCTTTAAAAAAAAAAAAAAAACTCCAAATTTTATGAACCTATGCTGATCATCTGGGGGAGGGTCTTGCCATACTCTGGCTGGTGCAGGTTTGTGCTAGAAGTGCAGTTGCACAAATGTGCAAGGGTTTGGAGTTTATGGTAAAATACAGCACAAAGCCAGCTTCTGGGGGTGCCTGGATGGCTCAGTTGGTTAAGCATCCAACTCTTAGTTTTGACTCAGGTTATGATCTCAGCATCATGAGATAGAGTTCCGCATTCAGGATCTGTGCTCAGTGTGGGGTCTGCTTGAGATTTTCTCCCTCTGCCTTTGCCCCTCCCCTCACTCATGCTCTCTCTCTCTCTCTCAAATAAATAAAATCTTAAAAAAAAATACCAGTTTCCAGGTTATCTGCCCTGAGCAGGTGCCTCTGCTTCTTTGCTAATTAATGGGGCCGCTCAATGGTACCTACCCGATCTTTTGTCCCCTGAGAGGCAGTGGCACATCTCCCAAATGCACTCCAAGAAGGGGAACTGTCTCTCCCAGTGTGACCCAGGGGATCCTCAGTCCAAGCTGTCACTCCTGGGCCCCTGCCTTCCTTCTCCACAGGAGTACCACTATGCCCACCAGGTTCCACCCTGGGATGGCATGGACTTCTAAAACTTTAGTCTTTGAACTCCACTGCTTGTAAAAACTTGAGATAATCAGCCCCTCTCATTTTCCCAGTCAATGGTTTTGGGGAAGTATTTTTCTCACGCAATCCCCTATGTGCTGCTTTCTCCCCCAAATTGTGTCTCTGCACCTCCTATTTTCCACAATGTTGTCTCTCTTCTCCCTCTAGTTGTGTAGTTCGTTCTCAGTCCTAAGATTGATTTCTTGGGTCTTCAGAATGATTTTATATTTATCTAGCTGTGTTCAATGGACAAGGCAAGCATAGGGTCCCCCTACTACTCTGCCATCTTAACTCCCCCACCCAGTTCTTTATAAATTTTGGGTACTAACTTTATTAGATATGTCATTTGCAAATATCTTCTCCCATTCCATAGGTTTCCTTTTAGTTTTGTTGACTGTTTCCTTCATTCTTCAGAGCTTTTAATTTTGAAATAGTTCCAATAGTTTATTTTTCCTTTTATTTGCCTTGCCTCAGAACACATATCCAGAAAAAAAGTTGCTATGATCAATGTCAAAGACATTACTGCCTGTGCTCTCAAATAGGGTTTTCATAGTTTCAGGTCTCACATTTTAGGTCTTTAATCCATTTTGAGTTTAATCCATTTTATATATGGTGAAAGAAACTGGTCCATTTTCATCTTTTTGCATGTAGCTGATCTGATCAGTTTTCCCAACACCATTTGTTGAAGAGACTGTCTTTTACCCATTGCATATTCTTTCCTGGTTTATTGAAGATTTTCTTTTTAAGATTTTATTTATTTATTTGACAGAGAGACAGCGAGAGCAGGAACACAAGTGGGTGGAGTGGGAGAGGGAGAAGCAGGCTTCCCGTGGAGCAGGGTGCCCGATGTAGGGCTTGATCCCAGGACCCTGGAATCATAACCTGAGCTGAAGGCAGACACAACGACTGAGCCACCCAAGCACCCATATTGAAGATTAATTAACTATATAATTATGGGTTTATTTCTAGGTTTTCTATTCTGTTGCAAATGGATTTGTTTTCTTAACTTCTTTCTGCTCTTTCATTTTTACAATAGTGATGTATAGAAACACAGCAGATTTCTTTATATTGATTTTGTATACTGTAACTTTACTAAATTCATTTATTAGGACTAATCATTTTACTGGTGATCTCTAAATTTTTCTATATATAGTATCATAACATCTGCAAAAAGTTAGCTTTTCTTCTTCCTTACCAATTTTGATGCCTTTTATTTTTTTTTAATTAATTGTTTTTGTCTGATTACTCTGTCCAAGATTTCCCTCACTGTGTTGGATAAAAGTGAGAGTGGACATCCTGACCTTAGGGGAAAAGCTTTCAGATATTCACCATTGACTATGAAGTTAGGTGTGAATTTGGCAGATATGGTCTTTATTATGTTGAAGTATGTTCCTTCTATACTCATTTTGTTGTAAATTTTTATCATGACTGTTAAGTTTTGTAAAATGCTTTTTCTGCATCTATTGAGAAGATTATATTGTTTTTATTTTTCATTTTGTTAATGTGGTGATGTAAGTGGGTATTAAAGTCTCCTACTATTAGTGTATTACTCTGAATTTCTCCCTTTCTGTCTGCTTCATGTATTTAGGTTCTCCTATGTTGGAAGCATAAATATTTACAATTGTTATAACTTTTTGTTGGATTGATCCTTTTAGCATTATATACTACCATTGTTTCCTACTACAGTCTTTGTTTTAAAGTATATTTTGTCAGATATAAGTAATGCTACATCAGGCCTTTTTTCACTGCTATTCGCATGAAAAACTTTTTCCATTTTTGCACTATCAGTCTATATGTGTCTTTAGGTCTGAAGCGAATCTCTTTTAGGCAAACGATAGATGGGTCTTGTTTTTGTTTTGTTTTGTTTTGTTTTGTTTTTATCTATTCATTCATCCTATGTCTTTTGATTGGAGCACTTAGTTTATTTACATTTAAAGTAATTTTTGATAGGTATGTACTTATTGCTATTTTGTTAACTGCCTTCTTGTTATTTCTATAGTTCTCTGTTCCTTTCTCCTTCTCTTGCTCTCTTCCTTTGTGACTCATTGACTTTCTTTTGTATTATGCTTGGATTTATTTCTCTTTGTGTTTGTGTATTAGTTATAGGTGTTATGGTTTGTGGTTACCATGAGGTTCATATATAACATTCTGTGTATATAGCAATCCATTTTGTTGAGGTTTATTGAAGTTTAAACATAGTCTAAAAGTACTACATTTTACCCCCTTTTCCATATTTTATGTATATAATATCATATTTTACATTTGAAAAAAATCTGTGCATCCCTTGACTAATTTTGAAGATACAATTTATTACTTTCATCTTTTAACTTTTGTACTAGCTTTATATGCAATTGATCTACTACTTTTATTGTGTGTGTGCTTTTACCATTGAAATTTTTCAGTTCCATAATTGTCTTACTTCTTGTTATGGCCCTTTTTTCATGTAAAGAAATCTCTCTCTTTTTTTTTTAGGATTTTATTTAGTTGTGTGTGTGAGAGAGAGAGAGAGAGAGAGAGAAAGCACATAGGCAGGGGGAACAGCAGGCAGAGGGAGAAGCAAGCTTCCTGCTGAACAAGGAGCCTGATGCAGGACTTGATCCCAGGACCCTGGGATCATGACCTGAGCTGAAGGCAGATGCTTAACTGACTGAGCTACCCAGGCGTCCCTAAAGAAGCCTCTTTAACATTTCTTATAAGGCCGGTTTAGTGGTGATGACCCCTGTAGCTTTTGTTTATCTGGGGAACTGTTTATCTATCCTTCAATTCTGAATAATAAACTTGCCCAGTAAAGTATTATTGGGTGTAGATTTTTTCATCTCCACTTTGAATAACACTCCCTTCTGACCTGCAAAGTCCCTGCTGAAAAATCAGCTGATTGCCCTATGTGTATTTTTTAAATCTGTCAATGTTTGCTTTTTTCTTGTTGCTTTTAAGATTCTCCATTTTTAATTTTTGACACTTTTATTACTATGTATCTTGATGTGGAGCTGCTTGGACTCATCTTGTTTGGGGCTCTATGTGTTTCCTGGACCTGGATGTCTATTTCCTTCTCCAGGCTGGGGAAATTTTCAGCTATTTTTAAAAAATTTTTATTTTATTTGAATTCTGTTAATTAATATATAGTGTATTATTAGTTTCAGAGGTAGAGTTCAGTGATTCATCAGCTGCATGACACCCAGTGCCCATTACATCACATGCCCTCCTTAATGCCCATCAGCCAGTTACCCCATTCCCCCATCTACTTCCCCTCCAGCAACCCTCAGTTTGTTTCCTATAGTTAAGAGTCTCTTATGGTTTATCTCCCTCTCTGATTTCATCTTATTTTATTTTTCCCTCCCTTCCCCTATGATCTTATGTTTTGTTTCTTAAATTCCACATATGAGTGAAATTTTATAATTGTTTTTCTCTGATTGACTTATTTTGCTTAGCATAATACCCTCTCGTTCCATCCATGTCATTGCAAATGGTAAGATTTCACCTTTTTGATGGCTGAGTAATATTCCATTGTACATATATACCACATCTTCTTTATCCCTTTATCTATTGATGGACATCTGGACTCTTTCCATAGTTTGGCTATTGTGGACATTGCTGCTATAAACATTTGGGTTCAGGTGCCCCTTCTGATCACTACATTTGTATCCTTTGGGTAAATACCTTGTAGTGAAATTGCTGGTGGGAGGGTAGCTCTATTTTTAACTTTTGAGGAACCTACATACTGTTTTACAGAGTGGCTGTACTAGTTTGCTTTCCAACCATCAGTGTAAGAGGTTTCCCCTTTCTCCACATCCTTGCCAACATTTGTTGTTTCCTGACTTGTTAATTTTAGACATTCTGACTAATGTGAGGTGGTATTTCATTGTGGTTTTGGTTTGTATTTCCCTGATGCTGAGCAATGCTGAGCATTTTTTTCCTGTGTCTGTTGGCCATTTGTATGTCTTCTTTGGAGAAATGTCTGTTCATGTCTTCTGCCCATTTCTTGACTGGATTTTTTTTTTTGGGGGGGGGTGTTGGGTTTGATAAGTTCTTTATAGATCTTGAGTACTAACCCTTTATCTGATAAGACATTTGCAAATTATCTTCTCCCATCAGCTATTTTTTCTTCAAGTATGTTTTCTGCTCTGTCCTCTCTCTCTTTTCCTTCTGGTACCCCTATAATTCAAATGTTAGTACACTTGATGTTATCTCTGAGGTTCTTTAATCTACCCTCATTTTTATTTATTTCTTTTTCTCTTTTTTTTTTCTGTGCTTGGTCGCTATTTATTACCATCTTTTAAGTTGCTCATCTATTCTTCTACATCTTCTACTCTGGTATTGATTCCCTCTAGTGTATTTTTAAAATTTCAGTTGTTTTATTTATTTATTTATTTATTTTATTAGCTCATACTGATTCCTTTTAGTATTTTTTATATCTTTATTGAAGTTCTCACTGAGTTCATCCTCTCTTCTTTCAAGTCTGTTGAGTATGCTTATCATTATTACTTTGAACTCTTTATCAGATGGTTTATCTCCCTTTTGTTTAGATCTTTTCCTATAATTTTGTCTTGTTCTTTCATTTGGAACATATTCCTTTGTCTCCTCATTTTTTTTGACTCTGTACTTCTATGTATTAGGTATGTCAACTATATCTCCTGATCTTGAAAATAGTGGTTTTATAGGTAAACCATCCTGTGGTACCCAGTAGCATAATTCCCTGTGCTCACCAGGACCAGGCACTCCAGGATGTCCCCTGTATGGGCAGCATCTTGCCTTCTGTTGTGGCTTGGCTAAAACTGCTGCAGATGTGCTAGTGGGCAGGGCTGGCCCTATATGTAGCTCTCTGAGAGGCCTGGCTATAACTACTGTGGGCATACTGTTGGGTGAGGCTAACTTCCCCCTTCCCTGAGGCAGGAGCTGCTCTGGAGGGGTGCTGGTTCCAGTTGGGGCTGCCTCCTAGATGTGACAGGGTGGTATTTGATGAGGATGCCAGACATGACTGAAGCTGCCAATTGGTGTGGCAGGGCAGGCACCACTTTGAAAAAGCACCTTGCAGGACAAATGGGTGGAGTGTGGTGGGGTCTGTAAGGGAGCTCCAGGGTGGACACAGTGGTGCTAGCAGCAAGGTAAATGGAGAGTGTCAGAACTAGCTTCTGCGAATATCTAGTCAGCTAGGTCTGAAGGAAGGCAAGAAAAGTGATGTCTGTCACATTTCCATTCCTGGAGAAAGCTCCTGCAGATTCCTACTCCTGCGTATGTCCTAAAACTAGTCCATAAATCTTCATACAGGTACTTTTCAAACTGCTATTTCTTGCTGGTCTTGAGCAAAGTAATGTAGGGCAATGACCCTTTAAAAGTTAAGCCCCACTGTTTTTCAAAGCCAGATGTTATGGAGCTCATCTTCCTGTGCAGGTCCCCAGGTCCAGGGTAGATCCTGATATGGAGCTTGATCCCCTTGCTCCTCCACACCTGCAATATCCCCCAGTTTGTGGGTTGACAAGTCCAGGCTTTGGTTCTATAGAAAATCTGTTCTAGTCTTTTAGGTCATTTTCAGACTGAATTGCATTAAATGTAGTTTTTGTCTTTTTGTGCCCATGGGAAGAGGTGAGTTCAGGATCTTCCTACTCTGCCACCTTCCTTTGCAGCTATCTCTGATATTTTTGATAATTTCTTGAGAAATTCCATCATCAAATTTATACAATTTGATTTAAAAATTTTCAGAAACAATTGATGCCAACTCCTCTTTTTTTAAAATGATACTAAAGGAGCGGCATCTGGGTGGCTCAGTCAGCTAAGCATCTGCCTTTGGCTCAGGTCATGATCCCAGGATCCTGGGATTAAGCCCCACATTGGGCTCCCTATTCAGCTCATGCTTCTCCCTGTCCCTCGGCAGCTCCCCCTGCTACTCTCTCTCCCTCTCTGTCAAATAAATAAACAAACAAACAAACAAACAAATAAATAAAATCATCTAAAAAATAAAATAAATGATAACAAAGGACATAAGATTTGCTCCCTTCCAAGTTTTATCCATTTGTTAATTAATTTCTGCTCATTTACTGAAAAATTTCCTGGAATTGACACGATTCCACAGAAACCCAGCTCAGCACTGATTGTGAAACAGATTTGAGTTGGTGTTTTCATCAGTGGCACCACAATTCTTATGAGCTGAGTCTCAGAGAATGTGCAGGTAACCATAAGCCATAATTGTGGCAATTAATGTGATGGTATTTTGAGACATGGGAAGACTCAGAAATTGTTTTTTTCTATTCCCTTCCAAGGTTTCTTTTTAAAGTTAGCTGTTTGATCTTGCTTAGTGTGACAAACCAAATCTTTGCATATATTGAAATATTATTTTAGATTTAGGAACATATACAACAATTGTATGATCACAAGGAGAGTGCCATTTTCTTTCCTTTATGTGACTATAAAATTCTTTGAGCCCCAGAATCTTTAAATTCTAAAGACTAGGACAATACTTGGAATATATATTTATTGAATGAATGAAAACAGAGTAAAGTCACTTATGTGTTATGATATGGAGGTTAATAGCCTAGCCATGTCTCTTTCAAAGGTCTTTACAATATTTGTGAATCTCATAACTGTGCTGATTTGAGGTAATGGCAAGTGCCAAAATATAGATTCTAATACTTTGGAATAATATATTGAAATTTATCATCCATTAACATATTTGAATTAGCTGATCTCTTTCTAGAATGCAGAGGGAATATGACTTAAGACAAATTAGACTAAGTGGAAAGAAAAGGTTCCAAAACATATCATGATAGAGAAAGAAATAAAGTGTAACAAAATCTCATAATTGAAGAGCCTGGAAAATTAGCAGCTTATAGGAAATGAGTAAAGTGGATGCAGATGGGGGCTGGAGATACATTGATGGAAAATATTCTATTATATAATATTTCATAGTATTCTCACAGTATTATGTGTCCACTAGAGGTCTAAATGTAGGAAACTAAATTGTATATATCCAGGTAGAACCAGGCAGAATGATGTTGGGTAATCACTGCGGAATGAGAAAGATGAGTTAAAGCTAAAGATCAAATTTGCCAGTAGGAAAATAATGCTATAGAAGATTTTCTTTCATAGTTTAATCAATCAGTGCATATTATGATTGGAATTTATTTATTTATTAAAAAATGTATTAAGTAAAAGAAAAAGAAATAGATTCTAGAAAACAAAAAAGGATGGCATTCTATGTAATAATTATCATCTGAAAAAGAATCTAATGGGAAATGGAATCTCACAAGAACACAATTTTACAATAATTAAGAGAACAAGCATCAAATGAAAGAAGTTAAATGCTTAGTACTGACACACATGAGGTGATAGAGCCATCACCATAAGTGTTCAATGCTGACATATAAATCTACAAATTGCAGTGGAAGAATACATCTTTCCATAAAACCAGATGCTCAGTATGCAAACTACACGTTGTAAAGACAAAAAATTTCAAGATAATGTCTGTGTTTAAGATATTTCCCATAGGTAACATTCACTGATATATTTGACATATAAACTCTGCCCCATCTAGTTGCTGAATGAATCCTGAAAAAGTGTGGACAAAACTCCCACCACTGCAGTGCTAGGAATGAATTGTTAGTGCTTTAATAATGCTTCTGTCTCCAAGGTCTGAGCTGACCTCAGATATACTAGAACAGGCCCCCAGTGGCAAGGTCAGATGAGCAAATGAGGGGGAATGAGCTATCATGATGTTGGAAATGACAGACTAATGAACACTGATAGTGCATTTGGCCAGGTTCTCTGTGAGAAGAGGATCAACTGCGTGTTGTGTTGTTTATTCAGGGAATGCTCTCAGGATAAAGGGGGTGAGGGAAACAAAACAGAGCAGAAAATGTTGCTAAGCAAGAATGTGAGCTTGATCCCATAAGAAGCTGGAGAAGAACTCTCCAATACAAGTATTCATCTGTGATTGTAGAAATACTCTGTCCTCAATGTCTAATATAATAGTGTTCACATGTTGTTGCTACCTAAGTATTTAAGATATCCTAGCTAAGAAACTGAATTTAAAATTTACTCAATTTTTATTAGTTTCAGAGGTAGAATTTAATGATTCATCAGTTGCATATAATACCCAATGCTCATTACATCAAGTGCCCTCTTTAATGCCTATCACCCAATGTCTATTCATGTCTTCTGCCTATTTCTTGGCTGGATTTTTTGTTTTTTGGTTGTTGAGTTTGGTAAGTTCTTTATAGATTTGGATACTAGCTCTTTATCTGAGAAGACATTTGCAAATATCTTCTCCCATTCTGTACTTTGCCTTTTAGTTTTGTTTATGATTGGCTTTTAATGGTTGGCTACAGAATCATTGTAGAATGCTTCCAACCTTATCTCTCCACTGAAGATATAACTATTTTAGCAGAGACTGCTAGTTCATACCAATCTAAACTTGATCTTCATATGGTTGGAGTGGGAATTCAGCAGAACCACCTGGAGGCCTTGTTAAAACATATTGATGGGACTCACAGTCAGGGTTTCTGATTTAGTAGATCTTGGGATGGGGCCCAAGAATTTAAACTTTAATAAATTTCCAGGTGCTGCTACTGCTTTTCTGGTAAACCACAGATGCAAATTTTCTAAATTAGGTACAAATTACTAGTATGACAACTGGTGTAGATAATTTTATAGTGGATATAAACTGAGAAATACTGGCTTGTTGGTGTTGATCTTTTCATCTTGAGAATTGAGTTTCCAAATTAAACATTTGTGTTATATAACAGCTGTTCTCTAGTTTTGTTATGTGCATTTAAGGAAAAGCTGAATAATATGAGTTTTGAGCAGAACTGCTTCAAATACATATCTATTATGGGCTATGAAATTCTAATAGGATGAGTTGACTTTTAGAAGTTTCTGATGATCACAATGGAATAAAAAAGTCAGAATCAATTCATGGTTCTCTATTGTTCTTTGAGACACTTTCTGGATCAGTGACCACATAGAGGGCATTACTTTTAAAATGGGAAAGCTGCCATCGACAAGATGGATCACAATAGCTCCACAGGAGATAGTATCATTGGCCATGTCAATGATCCATACAATAAAATTCTGTGGCTTATTGTGTCAGTGAGCTAAAGTGAGTGGATTATTCATATATCTAAAGCCTTTGAAATCATATGTATTCTTTTTTTCTTTTAAATTGAGGAGGAAGAGAAATTAATCACCAAAACATCACATTAAAACTGTAAATTAAACTGCTCTAGAAACAAGTTGAGTCATCATTTAAAATTACTAATATATTTGAAGAAGTAGAATATAGCCTGTTTTACTTATTTGAAAGATGATAGGTATGAGCAAAGAGTGCTATGAACATTCTTAAGCTTATGAGTTTAATGTCATGTGGTGAAACTACTATGACATATTCTTATCTAATATCCCCTGGGGCCATT
Organism: Phoca vitulina; assembly: GCF_004348235.1. Taxonomy (NCBI): domain Eukaryota; kingdom Metazoa; phylum Chordata; class Mammalia; order Carnivora; family Phocidae; genus Phoca; species Phoca vitulina. The sequence continues at coordinate 522,109 of NW_022589789.1, forward strand.
GTCAAAAACACAGACACTAGGTTAGCTGGACCACTGGTCTAATCCTTTTGGTATTATACAGCTATTCAAGAAAATGTTTTATGATTAGTGCAATTATTCAAATTAAACTTCATTTATAATTATATAACTTTAAATAGTTTTTTTTAAGATTTTATTTATTTATTTGCCAGAAAGAGAGAGAGGGGGAGAGTACAAGCAGGGGGAGTGGCAGGCAGAGGGAGAAGCAGGCTCCCCGCTAAGCAAGGAGCCCGATGCGGGGACTGATCCCAGGACCCTGAGATCATGACCTGAGCCGAAGGCAGACACTTAACCATCTGAGCCACCCAGGCGCCCTAAATAGTTTTAAAAGTATATTCACGTGCATGATCCCTTGTAAATAGCAATCTTGTGAGGTAGGCAGAGCAATCCCATCACCAAACCAAATCTCACTTTTTGAAATAATGGAAGTTCCTAATCTAAACGCTGTAAAACTGACCACCACAACCTATGCAAAAATAAGTATCGTGAGCAGTTGTAGCACTTTATGTCTTCCATCCCTCTTAGCAATTTGATGTTATCATGGCGGTAAAGGACCATTAAAAGCAGACTCAGTCCTTCTTCCTCCATGTTACAGGTCTCTCCTGAACCACCTTACACTCCTCTGATAGTTCTTTTTAACACGGTCAATGTCGCTCATAAAAAAAGTCAAGACTATAAGCGATAATACCTAGCACTTGTTCTGGCCCTTGTGCCTGGTGCCTTTTGGTTGTTCATTTGAACATGCATTTCTCAAGGCTGGTAATACCTACATTGAAGAATATAGTTATAAATGATAATCACATCAACTATGGATTGATAGAAAATGTAAAAAATTTACCCCAGCACCTATGTGCCAGATATCACGAAGATTCTCAGGGATAAAAGAATGAAAAGATGTAGTGTGTGGATTCAAGGAACATATTGTCTAGAATGAAGACAGGCATAAAAAGCAAAATTAGATATGGGATTATAACTATAGTGGAAATATATAGTAAGAGAAATGAAAGCTTGAGAGGATGAGAATATGTATTAGGTCTGCATCAGCTACATGAGAGTGGGAATTCAGAGAAAATGGAAGTGCACATTTTTCAGTGCAAGTGTAAGGCATTTCATGACTGCTCTGTGATGTCATTATTTCATAATACCCATGATATGAACAGCTTTATGAGTGTTTTGTATTTATTAAATGGGCTTTATATTGATTTCCCAAATGTATTTTAAATGTCTCCTCAAAATCCAGGGTTTCATTCATAAAATTCTTTTAAGAAATCTAAAGTGAAATACAACATAAGAAATGATCTCTCTCTCTTTCTCTCTCTCTCTCTCTCTATAATCACCTACATATTCGTACACAGTACTTTAATTTTTCTCCCAAATAGTGATTTCTTTTTCTGATACAACTAAAATTTGTTTATTTTTTTACCTAGTATGGGACCAACATTGTTTTTTGATGATTTTTTTATTCATTTTGTAAAAGAAAAATTAAAATTTCTTTTAACTGTTAGCTGCTAATATTTAAATATAGAGTCTTGTATATTAATCTTTAATTTTATGTATTAGTTCTTTGTAAATTTCTTGTGTTTCCAGTAAAAGGTCATTTCTTCTGTAAATAGAATAGTTTTTTCTTATTCCATTTGATCTTTATGCCTTTATGTCTTTTTTGCTTATCTAGCCTTTTTGAAATGGCTAATGTCTTGGCTATAATATTGAATAAATTTGGTGAGAGTAAACACTCTTGCTTTGTTCCCAAATGAAGGCAGAAAGTTTTCAATATTAAACCTTTAAATATGATGTATGTAGTTTTTTTTTTTCTTTTCATAAGTGCCACTTTGCAGATTGAGGATATTTACTTGTGTCCCTGGTTTGCTGAGAGATTTTGCCATAAATGAGTATTAAATTTTGTCAAGTGAATTTTCTACATCTACTGAAAAAATCATATAAATATTCTCTTTGATGTGTTATTATGGTGAATGATATTGACTGCTATTCTAATGATAAATCAACTTTGAAATCCCAGGGTAAACTTACTTGGTCACATATAGTATTTTTTTCTTTAATATACTGCTGGATACAATTTGCAAATATGTTATTTAGGGAGCTTGCACTATTGTTCATAGTGGATGTTAGTCTGTCTTTAACTTCCTTTTTTCTTTTCTTTTTTGTCTTTTTTTTGGTCTTGTTTGGAAAAGTCTTTGTCATTATATTTGCTCCATTTAAAAAAGTTGAAGAATGCTTTTCTGGTATTGGATTTAAAAAAAAAAAGATAATGTAATATTGGCCTTAAGTCTTCATTAAATATATGATATAATCCAACTATGAAACCACTTATGCCTGGAGTTTTCTTTCTCACAAGGGTTTTGACAACAAAATCAATACTTTTTTATTAGATATAGAGCTGTTCAAATTTTCTGTTTACTTCTTGTCAGTTTTGGTAAATTGTATTTTAAAAAGTGTTTCTATTTCTTCAAAGTTGTCAATTTTTTGATTAAATAACTGGGCACTCATCAATAATAACCTTGCCAAGTTGACACATAAAACTAATCATCCTATTCACCATATGTCAAGAACTATTTCGGGTCTTAGAGATACAACAGTGAACAAAACAGAGCAAAAATAAAAATCCCTGACCCAATGTAGCTTATATTATACCAAAGGAAGAAAGATAATAAACAAGTAAAATATGTAATATGTCCTGTTATTGGTATTAAGTGCTTTAGTTAAATAAATAGCATGAAAAGGGGATAGGGAGCAATTTCAAATAGGGTAGTTTGGGAATTAAATTTCAATCATGACCTAAAGAAAGTGAAAGATCCATAAGAATGTCAGATGGAAAAGTGTTCCAGGCAAAGAGAGTAATGAGGACAAAGTCTATGGGGCAGAAGCCTGCCTTGTGTGTTAAACAAATGGCAAAAATGCCAATGTAGTTGGAGGAAACAGAAAAAGAATATTAAGAGACACCATCAGAAAGTTACCTCTGTGTCAGGGTTGAAGGTCACGTAGGAATATCTTTTCATTCTGGCTAATTGGGAAACCAATAGAGTATTCTAAACAAAGGTGCTTCATCTTTGTTCTAAGTTGATTCTACTGCCAACTATATTTAAAACATACTGTGGAAAGTGAAGTAAGTTGTGTGTGTGGGGAATTGAAATAAGAAATTTTAGATTGCTATTACAATAATTCAAGCAAAAGTGGTGGTGGCTTGGATCAGAGTAATAATAGTAGGGGTGATGAGAAGTGATTAGTTTCTAGAGTGCACACCTTTGACTCCTGGCATATTTATTAAATGTGCCTTATATTGATTATAAGGCACATTTTTTTTTTAAAGATTTTATTCTTTTTTTTAAAGATTTTATTTATTTGACAGAGAGAGACACAGCAAGAGAGGGAACACAAGCAGGGCGAGCGGGAGAGGGAGAAGCAGGCTTCCCGCTGAGCAGGGAGCCCGATGCGGGGCTCGATCCCAGGGCTCTGGGATCATGACCTGAGCCGAAGGCAGACGCTTAACGACTGAGCCACCCAGGACCCCTGTAAGGCACATTTGATAAATGTGGCTGGTTACTAGAACTGAGCTAAGCTTTCCTATATCTTGGCCAGTAGCCCATATCTGCTATGTCTATCTTGTCTAACATGAAGAAGCCATCAGGTTTTCAGTAAGCTCATTAACCAAAATCAATTATAAGCATACCACATATCTGAAAACATTGGATTCTTTAAATATATATAATTAACATTTGTCCCATTTGTACTTGGCTCAGAAAAATCAAACAAATTGGCTATAAAAATATACAGATATTATATAAAAAAGCAAATAGAGTATTATAAATAAACCACATTTATTTACCAACAACTTCAACCATTATCACTGATTATTTTGCATTATTATCCTGTTTCACTCTATCCACATTCTATCCACACTATCCACACTCACTCCCTAACACACTGCCTATGCACATATTTGAACAGAATTATTTCTTTTATTAACATTTGCAAATAATTTCAAACTTACAAAAAAGTTACAATAATACTTTAAGCAATTTTTTCCCCTGAATCATCCATGATCAGGTTACAGAAATGATATTGCACTATGCACAGGTACTTCAGTGCTTATCTCCCACAAATAACCCTTTCCTATATAACCACAACATAGCCATCAAAATCCGAAAATAAATACAAATCTTTTACCACCATCTAAGTTTCATCTAATTTCCCAGCCACATCCTTAATTGCAAAAAAATTCACTCAGAATCATCTATTATTACCTAGTGGTCATGTCTTCCCAATCCCTTTCCATGTGGAACAATTTCCTGATTTTTTATTGATTTTTATACCCATGACATTGTTGACAATTACAGATTAGATACCTTGCAGAATATCTCCTAATATGAATTTTTTTCATGTTTCCTCAGGAGTAGATTCAAACTATGTACTCTGACAGGACTATAACAGAAGTGATGTGGTGTTCTACTGCATGCAGCCTGCATATAATTTAGCTGTGTCCCCATTACAGGTGATTTTATTTTCAATTACTTGATGAAATGTTGCTTCACTGATGTTTCCACTATACTTTTTCTTTATATTCAACAAGCATTTTGTGAGCAGATACTTTAAGAACATGTGAGCATCTTATTAGAATCAATTATTTCTATAATGGTTGCAAAATTGTTACCTTCCAATTTCACTGTTCATTTTACATTTATTATTTGGCACTATATCCTAAGGGAGAGCATTCTCTTTTCTGTGCTTATTTGTTCATCTATTTCATGTTAGTATAAATTTATGAATTACTATTTTATTCCCTAGGTTAGAGTCTGTTGCTATGATTATTTACTTTAATATTCAAATCACCCCAGATTTGGAAAATAAGAGATCCTCCACATTGGCTTATGTATTCTTTTGACATACCCAACATTTTTGGAGCACTTCTTCATTTTCAGGCAGAATGAACTATTACAGGTTAATCATCCATTTCTTTAAGGAGTCCTGGTTCTTTTTAATGGAGACTGATATTCTGAAAGCAAAATCAGGAATTGGAAATGTATATGTACACCTATAATCAGCATTTATATTTTTAATTGTTTTTATATCTATCATCATGTATTGGAAACCATGAGTTCACACTGATATTCATAATTCCAAGTTAACACTAAAGTGTGCATTTTCAGTTTTTCCCTTTTCCATATTTGTAACTCCCTTCTTCAACAGGGAGAAATATGTCTCCTATTATCTTCAGTATAATAACTATTGACTCAGCTGCCTATTTGTAATCAGTCCCCATACCCTAGTGGGTCGCTGCTGTAGGCCCTCTGTCTTGTGTGGACTCTACCTTCCACTGAGCTATTTCCACTCCACTCAGCTACTGTGCTGCAACCACTTGTCTAATCATTGCTGCGCTGCTAGGCTGCTGTCCTCTTGAGATTCTGGTTCCAACCCTGCCACATCTTCCCCAGTTGTCTTTTCGCTCAGGATTTTGGGATAAATTTTCACGGGAGAAGGAAAGTAAAAAAATGAAAATTTTGTTTCTGTTCTCAAACCTGGTTCTTTGGACTCCTTGAAAGTATGTCAACTATGCTAGAGTATCCCCTAAAAATATCACTAAACAGTTCCATCAAGGATTTCTGCTCTCATTTATTGTCAATAATTTCAAAAAACAACATGGATGAAGAAATTGCACTGATATCTATACATTTTTTAAAAAAAGGATGCTATTAAATGCATTTCCCACAAGAAAGAGCAGTTGTCTAGGAATGCACATCAGTTAATAATCCACTTAACCATAGATTGGCAGGGGTCCAAGTCATTTGTAAATGTGTTTCTGTGGCATATACTACAATCCTACACATATCTATTTAAACTAAAATTATAAGGAAATCCTAATGTCTTGACAGCTCTTTTATGTGACCCTAAAGAGTCATTATACTATTAAGTTTTTATTGATCAAATAGGTGTATTTACAGCACTAAAAGAAAGAATATTTACATAGTAATATAAATTAACTCATTATTATATGTTTAAGAATCAGAAACCTTGGCCATAATAGTGTGTTGTATTTGTATTGGGCTTAGATTTGTTTTTAAAAATTCATCCTTCTGTGGCTTCTGGGATTCTTTTGATCATGTTCATCTCTTTTTCCAAAAATCTAAAAAATAATTTTATAATAAAATAACTTTAGGGCTAGGCTACAGCACATTGGAAGATTTTAAAATTTCAGATATTAGTCTCAAAGTTTATTTAGGTCAGATATTTGTGTGGAAGTTTTTGTTTGTTTTCCTACTTTCCAGAATATTCTATGTAAAGTCCCATGAGAGTCAAAGAATAGTTCATACTCATGCATTCCCCTTTCTAGTCTCTCATGCATTCTGTATGATACAACCTCACTCCACACATTCCCTGAAGCTGCTTTCACTAAATTTGCAGACTAACAATCTGATTGTATACCTATTGGACTCAGCTTGTTTTCTTCTTGCTCAACTACTCTTAGGTGTACAAACCTACCAGCCCTTGAACTTTCTCCCTTGTGTTGCTCTTGATTGCACTCTCCTATGGTTGCTCATCTCTGACCCTTCTTCCATGTTTTCCTATATAATTACTGAATGTTGTAATTCCATAGGCTTCTGGTTTTGTCCTTGTCTCTTCTTACTCTGCATGTTTCTAATGAGTGCCTTTATCTACTTACAGGGCATCTGATACTATGTATATGTTGGAACCTCTGTACTGAGGCTTACACAATTATATTCAAAGTCTTATTGGACATATTTAATGGGATGTAAGTTTATTGAGGACCAGAACTGTGTTTATCTTTTGTATTTTCAGCACAAATCAGAGAAAATCATAGTAGATGTTTATTTATTAACATTTTACATAAACAATTAAAGTTGTCTTTTCTAAGAACCTAGTCAACTTCCAGTATTACCTTCTTTCCTAAGTCAAAAAGATCAGGTACAAAAGCATAATGGTTGCTATGATATAATGATTGACTTCTCCTGTTCCATTACTGTCCACATTCAACTGGTGAACAGATCCATCATTGCCTCTCTATCTTCATTGCTATAGTCTTACAGCTCCTTGTCTTCTCTAACCTGACTCAATGTAATAATCTGTTATCTGTTCTCTCTCCCTCCAGTCCTGACTCACTCCAAAAGATTTCGAAAACTGCTGCCCTAGTTTGTGTTCTAAAAAGAAAATCTAACCATCCTCTTGCCCTACTTAAAATCTTTCAATAACCTCCCTTTGCCAAAAGGACAAGTCTAAACTTCTTATACAATTAAGACCATTTGTAATTTGACATCTCTGCTTTTCTGGCCTGTTCTCTCTGTGCCGTCTTTTCCTTTCTATCCTGCCCCACCAAGCCAGTTGCCCTACTGCTGTTATGCTTTACAGTCCATACTTCTATTCACACTATTTCTTCTTCCAAAAATGTTCTTTCTCTCTTTTCTATTGAGAAATATTTCTTCATCTTTCAAACTTTATCTCAGGTGTTTCTTTCTGATGAATTCTTTCCTGGCCTTGCTCTCTGCTTACTCAGTAGGATTGAGTGAGCACCTCCTTCTTGAGTACCTCCTATATATGTTCTACAGTAGCCTCTCTAACACCTAAATGCTTATTTCCACTTATTTTTCATAGTTCTATACCCCAGTAACAAATTGTGCCTTCCTTGAGATTAAATATAAACTCTTTTTAATTTTTTTACTTCAATTCTATCCTGGTATCATGCACTGGTGCTAGTTGGTGCTCAATGAATATATGTTGAAAGAATAAAAAATAATGAGAAAAAAAAAGAAGAAAGGAAGAAAGAGAGAGAAAGAAAGAATGGTTTGACTCTATAGTTTACCTTTAGTACTATATTTCACTAAGGGATCCAATACAGAGAAGATGTATGATATGTCACAAAAAGTAATTTGTGTATATGGGTTTAATACACCCCAAGATAAGCTAGTTTCCTGAATGAGATATAGATTTGTAAAGATCTGATACTTTTCCAATAGCAACTGAATTGTCCGGCCACAGTGATGATACCAGGGCAGGACATCTTTGTATAGGAGGTACAGATCTTAGTGTCTTTAGAGGTAGACTCGGGAGTAAAACCACCTAAGCCTTAATTATAGCTCCATTATTTACCAGTTTAGTAAACTTAGTCCCGATGGTAAATTTCCTCATATGTTAAATGAAGATAAAATGAAAATCTATCCTAAAGGTAATTTCAAAAAATGTAATTGATTAAGTTCTGCAAAGAACCATGCTCTATTATCAACAGAAAAATAATAGAAATTGGAAAGTATTATAGTAAAGTGATTGAAATAAAATTATTAAATGAATCATTTTCCATATCCATTTTTATAAATGAAAAACTTCCTTCATTTAAGCAGTTCATTGTTCTGCAGTTAAAAGCTAGTAATTTCCTTTTTTTTTTTTTAATTTTTTTTATTGTTATGTTAATCCCCATACATTACATCATTAGTTTTAGATATAGTGTTCCATGATTCATTGTTTGTGCATAACACCCAGTGCTCCATGCAGAACGTGCCCTCCTCAATACCCATCACCAGGCTAACCCATCCTCCCAACCCCCTCCCCTCTAGAACCCTCAGTTTGTTTTTCAGAGTCCATCATCTCTCATGGTTCTTCTCCCCCTCCGATTTCCCCCCCTTCATTCTTCCCCTCCTGCTACATTCTTCTTCTTCTTTTTTTCTTTCTTAACATATATTGCATTATTTGTTTCAGAGGTACAGATCTGAGATTCAACAGTCCTGCACAATTCACAGCGCTTACCAGAACACATACCCTCCCCAGTGTCCATCACCCAGTCACCCCATCCCTCCCACCCCACCCCCCACTCCAGCAACCCTCAGTTTGTTTCCTGAGATTAAGAATTCCTCATATCAGTGAGGTCATATGATACATGTCTTTCTCTGTTTGACTTATTTCGCTCAGCATAATACCCTCCAGTTCCATCCACGTCGTTGCAAATGGCAAGATCTTATTCCTTTTGATGGCTGCATAATATTCCATTGTATATATATACCACATCTTCTTTATCCATTCATCTGTTGATGGACATCTTGGCTCTTTCCACAGTTTGGCTATTGTGGACATTGCTGCTATAAACATCGGGGTGCACGTAGCCTTTCGGGTCCCTACTTTTGTATCTTTGGGGTAAATACCCAGGAGTGCAATTGCTGGATCATATGGTAGCTCTATTTTCAACTTTTTGAGGAACCTCCATACTGTTTTCCAGAGTGGCTGCACCAGCTTGCAGTCCCACCAACAGTGTAGGAGGGTTCCCCTTTCTCCGCATCCCCGCCAACATCTGTCATTTCCTGACTTGTTAATTTTAGCCATTCTGACTGGTGTGAGGTGGTATCTCATTGAGGTTTTGATTTGGATTTCCCTGATGCCGAGCGATATTGAACACTTTTTCATGTGTCTGTTGGCCATTTGGATGTCTTCTTTGGAGAAATGTCTGTTCATGTCTTCTGCCCATTTCTTGATTGGATTCTTTGTTCTTTTGGTGTTGAGTTTGATGAGTTCTTTATAGATTTTGGATACTAGCCCTTTATCTGATATGTCATTTGCAAATATCTTCTCCCATTCTGTCAGTTGTCTTTTGGTTTTGTTGACTGTTTCCTTTGCTTTGCAAAAGCTTTTTATCTTGATGAAGTCCCAATAGTTCATTTTTGCCCTTGCTTCCCTTGCCTTTGGCGATGTTTCTAGGAAGAAGTTGCTGCGGCTGAGGTCGAAGAGGTTGCTGCCTGTGTTCTCCTTTAGGATTTTGATGGACTCCTGTCTCACATTGAGGTCTTTCAACCATTTGGAGTCTATTTTTGTGTGTGGTGTAAGGAAATGGTCCAGTTTCATTCTTCTGCATGTGGCTGTCCAATTTTCCCAACACCATTTGTTGTAGAGACTGTCTTTTTCCCATTGGACATTCTTTCCTGCTTTGTGGAAGATTAGTTGACCATAGAGTTGAGGGTCCATTTCTGGGCTCTCTATTCTGTTCCATTGATCTATGTGCCTGTTTTTGTGCCAGTACCATACTGTCTTGATGATGACAGCTTTGTAGTAGAGCTGGAAGTCTGGAATTGTGATGCCGCCAGCTTTGCTTTTCTTTTTCAACATTCCTCTGGCTATTCGGGGTCTTTTCTGGTTCCATACAAATTTTAGGATTATTTGTTCCATTTCTTTGAAGAAAGTGGATGGTATTTTGATGGGGATTGCATTGAATGTGTAGATTGCTCTAGGTAGGATTGACATCTTCACAATATTTGTTCTTCCAATCCATGAGCATGGAACGTTTTTCCATTTCTTTGTGTCTTCCTCAATTTCTTTCATGAGGATTTTATAGTTTTCTGAGTACAGATCCTTTGCCTCTTTGGTTAGATTTATTCCTAGGTATCTTATGGTTTTGGGTGCAATTGTAAATGGGATCGACTCCTTAATTTCTCTTTCTTCTGACTTGTTGTTGGTGTATAGGAATGCCACTGACTTCTGTGCATTGATTTTATATCCTGCCACTTGACTGAATTCCTGTATGAGTTCTAGCAGTTTTGGGGTGGAGTCTTTGGGATTTTCCACATAAAGTATCATATCATCTGCAAAGAGTGAGAGTTTGACTTCTTCTTTGCCAATTTGGATGCCTTTGATTTCTTTTTGTTGTCTGATTGCTGTGGCTAGGACTTCCAATACTATGTTGAATAGCAGTGGTGATAGTGGACATCCCTGCCGCGTTCCTGACCTTAGGGGGAAAGCTCTCAGTTTTTCCCCATTGAGAATGATATTCGCTGTAGGTTTTTCATAGATGGCTTTTATGATATTGAGGTATGTACCCTCTATCCCTATACTCTGAAGAGTTTTGATCAAGAAAGGATGCTGTACTTTGTCAAATGCTTTTTCTGCATCTATTGAGAGGATCATGTGATTCTTGTTTTTTCTTTTGTTAATGTATTGTATCACGTTGATTGATTTGCGGATGTTGAACCAACCTTGCAGCCCAGGGATAAATCCCACTTGGTCGTGGTGAATAATCCTTTTAATGTACTGTTGGATCCTATTGGCTAGTATTTTGGTGAGAATTTTCGCATCCATGTTCATCAGGGATATTGGTCTGTAATTCTCCTTTTTGATGGGGTCTTTGTCTGGTTTTGGGATCAAGGTAATGCTGGCCTCATAAAATGAGTTTGGAAGTTTTCCTTCCATTTCTATTTTTTGGAACAGTTTCAGAAGGATAGGTATTAATTCTTCTTGAAATGTTTGGTAGAATTCCCCTGGGAAGCCATCTGGCCCTGGGCTTTTGTGTTTTGGGAGATTTTTGATGACTGCTTCTATTTCCTTAGTGGTTATAGGTCTGTTCAGGTGTTCTATTTCTTCCTGGTTCAGTTTTGGTAGTTGATACATCTCTAGGAAATCATCCATTTCTTCCAGGTTATCTAATTTGTTGGCATAGAGTTGCTCATAATATGTTCTTATAATTGTTTGTATTTGCTTGGTGTTGGTTGTGATTTCTCCTCTTTCATTCATGATTTTGTTGATTTGGGTCATTTCTCTTTTCTTTTTGATAAGTCTGGCCAGGGGCTTATCAATCTTGTTAATTCTTTCAAAGAACCAGCTCCTAGTTTCGTTGATCTGTTCTACTGTTCTTTTGGTTTCTATTTCATTGATTTCTGCTCTGATCTTTATTATTTCTCTTCTCCTGCTGGGTTTAGGCTTTATTTGCTGTTCTTTCTCCAGCTCCTTTAGGTGTAGGGTTAGGTTGTGTACTTGAGACCTTTCTTGTTTCTTGAGAAAGGCTTGTATTGCTATATACTTTCCTCTTAGGACTGCCTTTGCTGTATCCCAAAGATTTTGAATAGTTGTGTTTTCATTTTCATTGGTTTCCATGAATTTTTTTAACTCTTCTTTAATTTCCTGGTTGACCCATTCATTCTTCAGTAGGATGCTCTTTAGCCTCCATGTATTTGAGTTCTTTCTGACTTTCCTCTTGTGATTGAGTTCTAGTTTCAAAGCATTGTGGTCTGAAAATAGGCAGGGGATGATCCCAATCTTCTGGTACCGGTTGAGACCTGATTTATGACCTAGGATGTGATCTATTCTGGAGAATGTTCCATGGGCACTAGAGAAGAATGTGTATTCTGTTGCTTTGGGATGGAATGTTCTGAATATGTCTGTGAAGTCCATTTGGTCCAGTGTGTCATTTAAAGTCTTTATTTCCTTGTTGATCTTTTGCTTAGATGATCTGTCCATTTCAGTGAGGGGGGTGTTAAAGTCCCCCACTATTATCGTATTGTTGTCGATGTGTTTCTTTGCTTTTGTTATTAATTGCCTTATATAATTGGCTGCTCCCATGTTAGGGGCATAGATATTTACAATTGTTAGATCTTCTTGTTGGATAGACCCTTTAAGTATGATATAGTGTCCTTCCTCATCTCTTATTACAGTCTTTGGTTTAAAATCTAATTTGTCTGATATAAGGATTGCCACCCCAGCTTTCTTTTGGTGTCCATTAGCATGGTAAATGGTTTTCCACCCCCTCACTTTCAATCTGGGGGTGTCTTTGGGTCTAAAATGAGTCTCTTGCAGACAGCATATCGATGGGTCTTGTTTTTTAATCCAATCTGATAGCCTGTGTCTTTTGATTGGGGCATTTAGCCCATTTACATTCAGGGTAACTATTGAAAGATAGGAGTTCAGTGCCATTGTATTGCCTGTAAAGTGACTGTTACTGTATATTGTTTGTGTTCCTTTCTGGTCTATGTTGCTTTTAGGCTCTCTCTTTGCTTAGAGGACCCCTTTCAAGATTTCTTGTAGGGCTGGTTTCGTGTTTGCAAATTCCTTTAGTTTTTGTTTGTCCTGGAAGCTTTTTATCTCTCCTTCAATTTTCAATGACAGCCTAGCTGGATATAGTATTCTTGGCTGCATATTTTTCTCATTTAGTGCTCTGAATATGTCCTGCCAGTCCTTTCTGGCCTGCCAGGTCTCTGTGGATAAGTCTGTTGCCAATCTAATGTTTCTACCATTGTAGGTTACAGATCTCTTCTCCCGAGCTGCTTTCAGGATTTTCTCTTTGTCTCTGAGACTCGTAAGTTTTACTATTAGATGTCGGGGTGTTGACCTATTTTTGTTGATTTTGAGAGGGGTTCTCTGTGCCTCCTGGATTTTGATGCCTGTTTCCTTCCCCAAATTAGGGAAGTTCTCTGCTATAATTTGCTCCATTATACCTTCTGCACCTCTCTCTCTTTCTTCTTCTTCTGGGATCCCAATTATTCTAATGTTGTTTCGTCTTATGGTATCGTTTATTTCTCGAATTCTGCCCTCGTGATCCAGTAGTTGTTTATCTCTCTTTTTCTCAGCTTCTTTATTTTCCATCATTTGGTCTTCTATCTCACTGATTCTTTCTTCTGCCTCATTTATCCTAGCAGTTAGTGCCCCCATATTTGATTGTACCTCATTAATAGCCTTTTTGATTTCTACTTGGTTCGATTTTAGTTCTTTTACTTCTCCAGAAAGGGTTTCTCTAATAACTTCCATGTTTTTTTCAAGCCCAGCTAGTATCTTTAAAGTGATGATTCTGAACTCTAGATCTGACATCGTACTAATGTCCGTATTGAGTAGGTCCCTGGCAGTCGGTACTACCTCTTGTTCTTTTTGTTGAGGTGATTTTTTCCGTCTTGTCATTTTGTGCAGAGGAGAATAGATTAATGAGAGAACAAAATGCTAGCAGGGTAACAACGTCCCCAGAAAATATACTCTAAACAAAAAAGCTAGTAATTTCCTATCTGACAATATGAAAATGTCAATCATCCATATCTTTTCGGTCCATAAAAAGATATTATGGCTTATGTTTTATTGTTTAAGTCTGATTCTAAGATAGTACATTAAAAACATATTTTAATAACAAATATTTTAATAAAATTATAAGAAAATAACACTTTAATTGGCTTTAAATTAGTTCAACATCTACAAAGAAGTTAATTCTTTGTAGAGATATTTAGTAGGAAATATTCCATAAATTTACATTAGATTAAACTTTGGTGGGTGGGAGGAGGTTGGTTAAATAGGTGATGGATATTAAGGAGGGCACTGTAATGAGCAGTGGATGTTGTATAAAAGTGATGAATCACTAAATTCTAGTCCTGAAACTAATATTACAATGTATGTTAACTAAGTGGAATTTAAATAAAAACTTGAAACAAAAAAAGATAAAAAAATAAAAATAAAGAAAATTAAGCTTTGCAATTGATTATAATTCCCATATCTTTAGTAGAAAGGAAAACTGTTATCTGTGATTTGAACTTCAGAACACTAACTTCATTAGTAAAGAAATAGTGTTTCCTTTCTAATAACAGAATTCTAGGATTTCCAGAATTTCTACTTAATGATTATTGTTCCATCCCTAATTGAACTTAAGGGAAAATTATAAAAGTGATGACATGCTTGAGGAGCAGATTCATATATACCTAAAAATGTTGGTTCCTATTGATCACAATCCCATGCAATTAATACAGTTCAATATTAGCTGTGGTTTGTTTTCCCCTTAACACTATGGCTACAGAATAATTTTTTTTTTTTTTTACCAGTAACAACCCTCAATTTTATTGATGACTAATTAGTGTGTACATTCTGATTTGCACTATAGAACTTTATACAATTGTTAAGAAGTTTTTATTTTTCTTAAGGATACAAATTTAAATGAATACTAGCCTTCTCTACCATGTTGACCAGATAATACAAGCTTCACCAAATGGCTTCTTCTGTAGGGGCGAAGGGCAGGCTGCCCTAAGATGGGCCACTTTGGCACAAACATTATTTTCAGTTAAAAGTAATAAAAACCCAACAGATGCAGGAAAAGCTCTCTTCCTGGTCCTCAGCTGCCTAAATTTACATTGGGATGGAGAGCCTGTACCAGGAAGAGAGCCACAAACAGAGACTCACTTTTACCTAAGAAACTTACCTGCGTAATAGGACAAGGGCTTAGTTTTTCAAAACATCTCCCTTCACCTTCCTGCTAATGGCCTTCCTCCCCTGTGTATCCTCAGACCCTACCCCTCTCCTTAGTTCATATAAACTTCATGTTGCCTCATTGTCTTTAGAATTTCATGTCTGTGTGGATTCCCCATACATATGTCTGCCTATTAAATTTTATTTTCTCCTGTTACTCTGTCTCATGCCAATTTAATTCCAAGTCCAGCTAGAAGAACCTTGTAGGGTAGAGGATGGACTTCCTCCTCCAATGAGGTAGAGCCTATTATTGGATGAGAGGGTCAGGCTTATAGCCTTCTAATCTTATTTCATTGCCTAGAACTCAAAAGCATGACCACAATTACCCAGGAACTATAGTGTAACCTGTGACCCAGGAAAAGAGGAAAAAATTGTTATTACCTAGTCTCCACTACAGATGCTAAAAATGACACAGAAATATGAGAACTGTATCAATGGAAGATCTTTACAGTTTACATGTATTCAAGAAGAAAATTACATTAATTAAATTCTAACAATAAAAATATAATTTATATAAAAGGTTAAAAGGACATTTAGGAATGAATTACTATTTATAAAAATAGTCAATTAAAACACAGGTATCCTATCTATATGTAATTATCAATTGTGCATGTAAATGTACACAATGCACATGATCTTGTTCTATTCATTAATGTCCTTAAGGATTTCTACTGGATACCACTTTTCTGACAATCTCCCTCTATGATTATTTGTGTTATCAGTTGTATTTGGAAGTTGTATTTGCATATATTTAGTTCTTCAAATCATACTAAAAATTTTCAGATAACTGCAACTGTAGTGTAAAAGTCCCATGCAAGTAAATGCAAAATACAAAATAAACATACAGATAAAATACAGATTGAAATAGTTACCTAAGATAGGAAACTAAAAAATAAAAAAAAATAAGATATAAAATAAAACTTAGAGTTAGAATTCATCAATTTAATTAATATGTTAAAGAACACTTGGAAATGACATTAAAAAATATAAGAGGAAAAAAAGAAGGTAAGAATAAGAGACCAATAGAGAGGGTATAAAAACCAGAGGAAGCTAAGAGTAATTTTTCTAGGTCAATACATAGAGACAGGGCACAAAGGGAGTAAGAAAGAAGGCAAAGAAACAGACACAAGTATTGTGATTCCTCAAACATGTAAGCAGAGAGAAAAATTGGAAAGATGATTTTAAAGCTGCTGCTTTTTCATTACTATTAAGTATAAGGAAGAAATTTAATTTTGATTCAAAAGAGTGGCAGAAACACAAAACTAGATAAGCAATGAGAGAAAGGGTATTTTTAAAGATACAAGCAATTAGCTTCCTGTTGCTTATTTGATGTAACTTTCATCTTAACAAGAACTTTTCCACTTGGTGCCATTATCTAATAACCTACTATCATCGATTTTCAGAGAAAACACATTATCTGCAGGAAAACTTTCTGAAAGTCACAAACAAGCATGAAGAGCCCAGAGGCAAAAGATTTGTAGAATCTTTAAAAGATAGCTAGAGGCAAGAGTTTGAGCAGTGGGAGAAGATCACCAAAAAACTTGTCTGCCTAATAAATGCTCCATAGGAAAAAAAATCTATTCAAAGCACAACCCAGAAAATAAAATCAACATCATGCTACTGCAGTCTGCTTCTGCGACCTTGCTAGAAATAAGTCACAGGTCTGCCACTTACACAGAATTATTCATCAACAAACAGCCTGCCTGCAGGAAGAGCAAAAACACTTTAATAATAAAATCCAGTGACAACATAAATATTTCACCATGTCACTCTCAAGGTGCAAGCTGATGTATCTTCTAGAATAATTCAGGGAACAAAACATGATTCTGTATAATAGAAAATGTATTGGCCTAATACCTTATTTTAAAAAATAAACTATAACTGCTCTCATTGAAAGAATACAAGTTGTTCAAGACCCATTCTTCATCTGAAGCTTAAAAACACCACTCCAAATCATGGCACACAATCCTGATTCAATTCCAGCTTCAGATGTACAAGTCTAGGATGTGGGAAACAAAGGCAGAAGAGAAATTATTAAATTTCCTTACTACCTACAGCCCATTGTCAAGTCCTTGAAACAGGCAGAGTGACATTCCTCTAGGGACTCATCTGCCTTGTGTTGACACTTTGTTAAGGGCAAAAGGCAATCCTAGCCTGACCTCCCCACCCCCACCACCAAGGATCCTGTAAGCCTACTTTAACATATAAAAATTCTTTTGGAAACTTCCTTTATCTCTAAACCAAGATACAGTTGGCAATCATCCCCCAAGCATATGGCCCACCGATACACATCTGAAGGGTCTCATGACTAAGTTTTTATTAGAAGGTAATAAATGACCTTTTCCCAACAATAGCTAGCCCCCTCAAGGTCCTGGAAACCTTGCTTCCAAAATTCCTTAGAGACTTACGCTATCCCTAACCCCCTCCCAACTTGAAAGAATATAATGGGCCACTCCTCATGACCTCCATGCAGCTCTTTCTGCCCTTGGTCCTGTCCCTGTGCTTTAATAAAACCACTTTTTTGCACAAAATACGTCTCAAGAATTCTTTCTTGGCCTTTGGCTTCGAACCTTAACATCTTTCCTACATCAGTCTATATAACATTGGGATAACATTTTTTTCTCCTGGTGATTCATAATGTAAGCCCAGGAGAGACAAGGTAAGACAAAGCAAATATGAGAAAACCCTTTAAGGATAATTCTAGGCAATCTTGTGTTATCTCTACCCACTTTAACATTAATAGCATGACAGTACGTCCTAGAGAATGAGTAAGTTGAAAAACTTTTCCTTCCCTTTTCTCCCTCTCTCTCTCTCTCTCTCTCATTCTACCTTCCCTTTTTCTCTGTCTCCTTCTTTTCCCCTCTCCCTCCCTCTCTCGCACTCTCCTTCCTTCTTTCTTGTGCTCTCTCTCATACACAGTCAAATCTCAACTCTTTTTTCCTATTATACTTAATTCAGAGTTTTTTCTAGGCTAAATGGAATGAGATGGTTTTTCTTTGGCATTCCAATTCCCTCCTTTTTATACCTTTCTCTCTTATGGGTCTTTCCCCTTTGGCTGCCTCATGCCCCCATTTGGCCTATAGCCTACATTATCTTGTTAATTCTTTTTCTTTCAGGGTTTTCCTGCCTCCATCAAACTTCATTGTCCTGTCTTATGGTAACTTTGATTATATGCTATGATGAAGAGAAATCCAAAAAAAACACATAGTAAGTCAATGTTTCATTATTGATTATTTTTGGCTCCATGAGACAACTGCACCCTAACTGGAGAATTCTAGAGAAATAAAACCCTAATCTAAAGGCTGAGATGACCACATACAATTTTATTCTTTTTAACACAACACTTGATCAGTCTGGTCCAATTTCTTATATACAGCTGAATTTGAGGACATAATGTGTAGTCACTGCCTGACAGTTTGCAAGTTTTGCTGGCACAATTTGAAAATACATAACTGTGGTACAGGAGATAAATTGTGAGACAATTTTTCATACTATAATTCTCAGGGTTTTGGAAATAGAGTTATTCTTAGATAAGAACAAATATATTATTTGCCAAATTTCCTAGTTTTGTGGCCAATATAAATTAAGATATATGCTATGTGCCAATCATTATCCTAAGTATTTTATCCATTATTTCATTTAATTTTTACTACAACTCTTTGAGATATATACTCTTGTCCCCATTTTGCAGATGAGAAAACCAAGATTTGTATGTTGAAAATTGGTAGGTGCAGGCAAAGGAGCAAACCTAAGGCCAACTGACTCCAAGATAGGGTTCTATGCCCTATGTTGCAGTACCTGACAGAGAATGACATTGAGACACAAGTTATGTCCTGTGGTTAAGGGTTCACCCTGATGCAGAGCTCTTTCCAGTGTTTATCAGCTTCACATTAAGGAGGCCATTTATGCCTTATTGTGGCTGAGTACCAGGTTAGGTATGTGAACATATAGTCAATTCTTCAGGTAAAATGATCCTCTGGGGAAAAGCCCAATTTTCTTAAATTCTAGGTTTAATCTATAGTTGAGTGAGCATGTATCATACACTATCCTAATGATTGTTATATAAGCATCAGGGGGGTGTTTAGAGATAGTGAACATAGAAGAATATTGAAATACTAAAAGAAAAAATAAAATATTAGGTAATGTTTAAATATTATAATAAGTTTAATTTTCTTCTAATCTCAAAACAATTTCCCTAATGATTAAGATTCAATTTAACAATTTTACCACCTGCATTTATCTTGCTCAGGTGACAGAGATTTTATATTAAAATTTTAATTTCCCCTGTGACTATTGTTAAAACCCAGGCTTAAAATTCCTACCTTCTTATCAGATGGAATTTTTCTTCATTATGCTAATTTCCACACACACAGGGGAGGGGGAGAAGATGGCGGAGGAGTAGGGGACCCTATTTCACCTGGTCCCCGGAATTGAGGTGGATATCTACCAGACCATTCTGAGCACCCACAAAACCAGCCTGAGATGTAAGAAGATCTGGATCTCTACAAGCAGAATATTTGCAGGCGTTTGGTTTTGAGGTACAAAGCGGGGAGCTGTGATTCCCTGGGCAGATATCAGAGGATAAATGGCAGTGGGAGGGTGCCTGGCCATGGGGATCCTACACCAGTGAGTGACAGCCTCACACGTTGGGGACAGGGCACAGACTCCCAGACCTGTAGTGGCAGGGAAAGGACTTTAGGGCAGCCCCCAGGGCGGAAACCCGGAGCGGAAGGGGTTTTAGAAGCACAAAGGGCAGAGACGTGCCCCGACATAGAGGCAGGACTGGGAGCACTGTGGAGGGATGCACAAACCAGGACGCTGCAGTTTATAGCAGCACAGACAGAAACAGAGATAGTGTGGCCTGGAGAGCTCACTGAAGAACAGACTGCAATCTCTCTGCTCTGAGGCAGAGGGTTGGAAACTGTCTCTTCTGCTCTGACTCATGGAAGAGATGCAGAAAGCCGCCAGGGAAAGCCGCCAGAGAACAAAAGCCCCAAAGACTGATTCCCGCTGAGTCCATCCCCTGCCACAGGGGGGCAGGGCAACTCTGCCCAAACAGGGTTGCCTGAGTAACAGCGCAGCAGGCCCCTCCCGCAGAAGACAGGCTGGGAAAACAAGAGGCCAGCAACCCTAAGGTCCCAAGAAAACAGGTGCATCTTGCTTGGGTTCTGGTCAATAATTTCGACTCTATACATTCCCTCAAACACCCATCAACAGAATGACTAGGAGGAGGAGCCCCCAGAATAGAAAAGACTCAGAGATCATGACTTATGCTGCAGATTTACAAATAGATGCAGATATAACCAAGATGTCAGAGATGGAATTCAGGCTAGCAATTGTGAGGACAATGGCTAGAATGGAGAAATCTATTAATGGCAACATACAGTCTCTAAGGGCAGAAATGAAAGGTGAATTGGCAGAACTTAAAAATGCTATCAATGAGATCCAATCCAATCTAGATAATCTAACAGCTAGGGTAACTGAAGCAGAAGAGTAAATAAGCGACCTGGAAGACAATATAATAGATAAAAAGGGAAAAGAGGAGGCCAGGGAAAAACAACTCAGAATCCATGAAAATAGAATCAGAGAAATAAATGACATCATGAAGCGTTCCAATGTCAGAATAATTGGAATCCCGGGGGGAATGGAGAAAGAGAGAGGACTAGAAGATATATTTGAGCAAATCGTAGCTGAGAACTTCCCTAATCTGGGGAATAAAACAAACATTTACGTCCCAGAGGCAGAGAGGACCCCTCCCAAGATCAAGGAAAACAGGCCAACACCCTGGCATGTAATAATAAAACTTGGAAATCTTAGAACCAAGGAAACCATCTTAAGGGCAGTTGGGGGAAGAGATTCCTTACGTACAGAGGGAAGAACATCAGAATAATGTCAGACCTATCCACAGAGACCTGGCAAGCCAGAAAGGCCTGGCAAGACATATTCAGGGTACTAAATGAGAAGAACATGCAGCCAAGAATGCTTTATCTGGCAAGGCTTTCATTTAGAATGGATGGAGAGATGCAGAGCTTCCATGACTGGCAGAAACTGAAAGAATATGTGACCACTAAGCCGGCCCTGCAACAAATATTAAGGGGGGTTCTATAAAAGGAGAAAGACCCCAAGAGTGATATGTAACAGAAATTTACAGGGACAATCTATAAAAACAATGTCTTCACAGGCAACATGATGACAATTAATTCATATCTTTCAATAATCACTCTCAACGTTAATGGCCTAAACGTTCCCATAAAATGGCACAAGGTTGTAGATTGGATAAAAAGACAGGACCCATCCATATGCTGTCTACAAGAGACTCATTTTGAACCTAAAGATACATCCAGAGTGAAAGAGAAGGGGTAGAGATCTATCTTCCATGCCAGCGGACCTCAAAAGAAAGCTGGGGTAGCAATTCTTAGATCAGACAAATTAGATTTTAAACTAAAGTCTGTAATTAGAGACACAGAAGGACACTATATCATTCTTAAAGGGTCTATCCAACAAGAAGATCTAACAATTGTAAATATCTATGCCCCTAACATGGGAGCAGCCATCTACATAAGCCAACTGTTAACCAAAATAAAGAGTCATATTGATAACAATACGTTAATTGTAGGAAACCTCAATACTCCACTCTCAGCAATGGACAGATCATCTAAGCTGAAAATCAACAAGGAAATAAGGGCTTTGAATGATACATCAACCAGATGGACCTCATAGATATTTACAGAACATTCCACCCTAAAAGAACAGAATACTCATTGTTCTCGAGTGCACATGGAACTTTCTCCAGAATAGACCACATACTGGGTCACAAATCAGGTCTCACCCGATACCAAAAGATTGAGATTATTCCCTGCATCTTCTCAGACCACAATGCTCTAAAACTGGAACTCAATCACAAGAAAAAATTTGGCAGAAATTCAAACACTTGGAAGCTAAAGACCACTCTGCTCAAGAATGTTTGGGTCAACCAGGAAATCAAAGAAGAACTTAAACAATTCATGGAAATCAATGAGAATGAAAACACATTGGTCCAAAACCTATGGGATACTGCAAAGGTGGTCCTAAGGGAGAAATACATAGCCATCCAAGCCTCACTCAAAAGAATAGAAAAATTCTGAATTCACCAACGAACTCTACACCTTAAAGAACTAGAGAAAATGCAACAAATGATGCCTAAGCCACGCATTAGAAGAGAAATAATTAAAATTAGAGCAGAAATCAATGAATTAGAAACCAGAAATGTAGTAGATCAGATCAACGAAACTAGAAGTTGGTTCTTTGAAAGAATTAATAAGATCTATAAACCACTGGCCAGACTTATCCAAATGAAAAGAGAAAGGACCCAAATTAATAAAATTATGAATGAAAGGGGAGAGATCATGACTAACACCAAGGAAATAGAAACAATTATTAGAAATTATTATCAACAACTATATGCCAATAAACTGAGCAATCTGGATGAAATGGATGCCTTCCTGGAAACCTATAAGGTGCCAAGACTGAAACAGGAAGAAATTGACAACCTGAAGAGGCCAATAACCAGTAACGAGATTGAAGCAGTGATCAAAAACCTCCCAAAAACCAAGAGTTCCAGGGCCTGATGGATTCCCTGGGGAATTCTACCAAACATTCAAAGAAGAAATAATACCTATTGTCCTGAAGCTGTTTCAAAAAATAGAAACAGAAGGAAAACTTCCAAACTCATTCTATGAGGCCAGCATTACCTTAATCCCTAAACCAGGCAAAGACCCCATCAAAAAGGAGAATTTCAGACCAATATCCCTGACGAATATGGATTCCAAAATCCTCAACAAAATCCTAGCTAATAGGATCCAACAGTACATTAAAAGGATCATCCAGCATGACCAAGTGGGATTTATCCCTGGGATGCAAGGGTGGTTCAACATTCACAAATTAATCAATGTGATAGAACACATTAATAAGAAGAGGGAGAAGAACCAGATGGTCCTCTTAAATGATGGAGAAAAAGCATTTGACAAAATACAGCATCCTTTCCTGATTAAAACTCTTCAGAGTATAGGGATAGAGGGAACATTCCTCAAGCTCATAAAATCCATCTATGAAAAACCCACAGCAAATATTATCCTCAATGGGGAAAAGCTGAGAGCCTTTTCCTTAAGAAGAGGAACACGTCAAGTGTTCCACTCTCACCACTATTGTTCAACATAGTAATAGAAGTCCTAGCAAAAGCAATCAGACAACAAAAAGAAATAAAAGGTATTCAAATTGGTAAAGAAGAAGTCAAACTCTCTCTTTTCGCAGACGACATGATACTTTATGTGAAAAACCCAAAAGACTCCACCCGAAATTACTAGAAATCATACATCAATTCAGTAATGTGGCAGGATACAAAATCAATGCACAGAAATCAGTTGCTTTCTTATACACTAACAACGCAACTGTAGAAAGAGAAATTAGAGAATGATTCCATTTACAATAGCACCAAAAATCATAAGATACCTCAGAACAAATCTAACCAAAGAGGTAAAGGATCTATACTCTAGGAACTACAAAACACTCATGAAAGAAATTGAAGAAGACACAAAAAGATGGAAAAATATTCCATGCTCATGGATTGGAAAATTAACATTGTTAAAATGTCTATGCTACCCAGAGCAATCTATACCTTCAATGCCACCCAATCAAAATTCCAATGACATTTTTCAAAGTGCTGGAACAAACAATCTTAAAATTTGTATGGAATCTGAAAAGACCCTGAGTCGCCAAGGAAATGTTGAAAAAGAAAAACAAACCTGGGGGCATCACGTTGCCCGATTTCAAGCTCTATTACAAAGCTGTGATCACCAAGACAGCATGGTACTGGCACAAAAACAGACATATAGACCAATGGAACAGAATAGAGAACCCAGATATGGACCCTCAACTCTATGGTCAAATAATCTTCGACAAAGCAGGGAAAAAATAGGCAATGGAAAAAAGACAGTCTCTTCAATAAATGGTGCTGCGAAAATTGGACAGCCACATGCAGAAGAATGAAACTGGACCATTCTCTAACACCATTCACAAAGATAAACTCAAAGTGGATGAAAGACCTCAATGTGAGACAGGAATCTATCAAAATACTAGAGGAGAACATAGGCAGTAACCTCTTTGACATCGGCCACAGCAACTTCTTTCAAGATACATCTCCAAAAGCTAGTGAAACAAAAGCAAAAATAAACTTTTGGGACTTCATCAAGATAAAAAGCTTCTGCACAGCAAAGGAAACAGTCAACAAAACAAAGAGGCAACCCAGAGAATGGGAGAAGATATTTGCAAATGACACTACAGATAAAGGGCTGGTATCTAAGATCTATAAAGAACTTCTCAAACTCAACACCCAAAAAACAAATAAGCAAGTCAAAAAGTGGGCAGAAGATATGAAAAGACACTTCTCTGAAGAAGACATACAAATGGCTAACAGACACATGAAAAAATGTTCATCATCATTAGCCATCAGGGAAATCCAAATCAAAACCACATTGAGATACCACCTTACACCAGTTAGAATGGCAAAAATGGACAGGGAAAGAAACAACAAATGTTGGAGAGGTTGTAGAGAAAGGGGAACCCTCTTACACTGTTGGTGGGAATGCAAGTTGGTACAGCCACTTTGGAAAACAGTGTGGAGGTGTCTCAAGAAATTAAAAATAGAGCTACCCTATGACCCAGCAATTGCACTCCTGGGTATTTACCTCAAAGACACAGATGTAGTGTAAAGAAGGGCTATATGCACCCCAATGTTCATAGCAGCAATGTCCGCAATAGCCAAACTGTGGAAAGGGCCGAGATGCCCTTCAACAGAGGAATGGATAAAGAAGATGTGGTCCATATATATAATGGAATATTACTCAGCCATCAGAAAGGATGAATACCCAACTTTTACATCAACATGGATGGGACTGGAGGAGATTATGCTAAGTGAAATAAGTCAAGCAGAGAAAGTCAATTTTCAAATGGTTTCACTTATTTGTGGAACATAAGGAATAACATGGAGGACATTAGGAGAAGGAAGGGAAAAATGGGGGGGTGGGGAATTGGAGGGAGAGATGAACCATGAGAGACTATGGACTCTGAGAAACAAACAGGGTTTTAGAGGGGAGGCGGGAGGGGGGATTGGTTAGCCCGGTGATGGGTATTAAGGAGGGCACGTACTGCATGGAGCACTGGGTGTTATACGAAAACAATGAATCGTGGATCACCACATCAAAAACCAATGGTGTATTGTATGGTGACTAACATAACATAATAAAATTAAAAAAAAAAAAAAGAATAGTAGTGGTTGCCTGCGAGTAAGAATGGGGAGTGACTGCAAATAGGCACAAGTTTTCTTTTTGGGTTAATGGAAATGTTATAAAATTAGATTTTGGTGAAAGTTACATACTTTGTAAAGTTACTAAAAATTCTTGAAGTGTAATCTTAATAAAAGTGAATTTTATGGTGTGTAAATTTTATCTCAATAAAGCTGTTTAAAAACTTTAAAAAAAAAATTCCCCCCCCCCACACAAAATGAGTAGAATCCATAATTTTGAAAGACACTTTTTTTTTTTTTTTTGCGAACAGTATTCATTCAGGATGATGTAATCTCTGGTTTTAAAAGTAAATCTGTTGTGAGCCACATTTAGTGCCAATAGTATGTAAAACAATAGCTGTCCTGCAGTGCCCAATCTAGTTCATTCACTACTGCTGGTGCCAAAAACATTAAGGAACACCAAGGAAGACAGACAAAACAAAACTAAAACAACCATTTCCTTCAGCCTTTCTTACTGAATAATTATTTCCTCTGTTTATGTGATATCCCCTTCCTTAGGCCTATTTCTATATGTGTCACCCTTATAAATAGTGGAAACATTGTGAATGGAAAAGGATTTACATCAATTGCTGGCAAATGCTTTAGTTATTTCATTTAAAATGGGATGAAAATGAGAAGGACAATACTACCCTTTTGTGATAGATCATCTGAAATGGAAAATTGAAATGAAATGCTTTTAAAATAAATCCACATAAATATTCAACTTGTTGTTGTTGTTGTTGTTGTTGTTCTTGCAATTAGAGAAATTGTGTTTGATTGTTTTTCCTTGTTTGCATGTGTATACATGTTCATGTACTTATCCATTTATTCAGTAAAAGCCTTTATTTTCTTTCCTTCCTTTTGAGTGAATTGATAAAACAGATTTGTGACAATGTATTCTAAAATTATAAAAATACTTTTTCAAACACATGGTACACTTTCTGAGCTCCTTTAATTCATCCAGAATGATTAATATAAGAATACAAGTTAACTCTAAAATGGAGCAATATCTTGTTTTAAATGTGCCCATTTGTCAGAGAGATAATCCATTGACTTTTCCATTGAATTATTACTTTGGAATATGGAAGCTTCCATATTTAAATCATGCCTTCTCTTCAGCCAGGGGTTTCTGGCAGTATGTGAATGAGGTAAAATAAAAATGCAAGTATCTCAGTTGTGCCACTTTTCTCAAATATATGCATAATAATATATGTTACAAAAATTATTAATTAAAAATATTAAAAGACTTTGCAAAGTTAAACTTCTTTAATGTGAACTTCTCAGAATCTCTAACATAGTGAAACACTTGCAAATTTTCAACTATGTACCAGGTAAGAAGTAACTTGAGGCAGTTTTCCCTGTATATCCTTATCCATAAATTGCTCTGTGATGTACTTCTCTAGGCTGTTGTTCTTCCTAAGATAGACTGGTAAATGTTTCAAGAAATGGGAGCTGTTCAAGGATGAAATGGGACAGTTTGCAAAACCTCAGAACCTGAAAACATGACTAAATGACTGAAGCAGGAAAGGGAGAGGCAGGAGTGAGACTAAGGAGAGGAGCTTGGACTTCTTCCCATTGGCTGAGTGTTTACTCAACAGTTGCAGAATACACTTATTAGCAATAAAGACATGCTTCTGGGACACCTGGGTGGCTCAGTCAGTTAAGCATCTGACTCTTGATTTCAGCTCAGATCATGATTTCAGCTCAGGTCATGATCTCAGGGTTGTAAGACTGAGCCCCAAGCTGGGCTCCACAGTCAGTGGGGAGTCTGCTTGAGATTCTCTCTCTCCCTCTCTCTCCTCCTCTGTCCCTCCCCTTACTCACTCTCTCTCTAAAATAAATAAATAAATCTTAAAAAAAAAAAAAAAGACGTCTATTAGCCTGAATGAGAGAAAATGTGGTTTAACAAACTACATGACACAAAGAAATTAGCCAAAGGCAGCATCAGAGAGGAAGACCTTCCTCTGCCCTAGTTGGACTTGGAATTAAATTGGCATGAGACAGAGTAACAGGAGAAAATAAAATTTAATAGGCAGACATATGTATGGGGAATCCACACAGACATGAAATTCCAAAGACAATGAGGCAACATGAAGTTTATATGAACTAAGGAGAGGGGTAGGGTCTGAAGATACACAGGGGAGGAAGGCCATTAGCAGGAAGGTGAAGGGAGATGTTTTGAAAAACTAAGCCCTTGTCCTATTACGCAGGTAAGTTTCTTAGGTAAAAGTGAGTCTCTGTTTGTGGCTCTCTTCCTGGTACGGCTCTCCATCCCAATGTAAATTTAGGCAGCTGAGGACCAGGAAGAGAGCTTTTCCTGCATCTGTTGGGTCTTTATTACTTTTAGCTGAAAATAATGTTTGTGCCAAAGTGGCCCATCTTGGGGCAGCCTGCCCTTTGCCCCTACAGCCTGCCCTTGGCCCCTGTAGTTCCCTCCTCCAAAACCTCCCTCAAGTTTTACACATTACAAGTTGAGTTAGTAAATTATTCCATTTCATTGAACCAGTCTTTGTCCTGACAATAGGTCAGTTCAGTTACACTCGTTTCAGGAGGTGGTGATGCAGATGTGTTTTCTTTCTTTCTTTCTCTTTCTTTCTTTCTTTCTTTCTTTCTTTCTTTCTTTCTTTCTTTCTTTCTTTCCTTCTTTTTTTCTTTCTTTTAATTTAAATTTAATTAATCAACATATAATATATTATTTGTTTCAGGCATATGGGTTTGTGATTCATCAGTCTTACATAATACTCAGCACTCACCACAACACATACCTTCCCCGGTGTCCATCACCCAGCCACCCATCCCCCACCCACTCCCCTCCAGCAACCTTCAGTTTGTTTCCTAAGATTAAGAGTCTCTTATGGTTCGTTTCCTTCTCTGGTTTTGTCTTGTTTCATTTTTTTCCTCTCTTGCCCTATGATCCTCCGCCTTATTTCTTAAATTCCTCACATCAGTGAGATCATTTGATAATTGTCTTACCCTGATTGACTTACTTCATTAACATAATACCCTCTATTTCCATCCACGTGGTTGCAAATGGCAAGATTTCATTTTTTTGATGGCTGTGTAATATTCCATTGCGTGTGTGTGTGTATCACATTTTCT
This sequence comes from Phoca vitulina, assembly GCF_004348235.1. Taxonomy (NCBI): domain Eukaryota; kingdom Metazoa; phylum Chordata; class Mammalia; order Carnivora; family Phocidae; genus Phoca; species Phoca vitulina. The sequence continues at coordinate 550,532 of NW_022589789.1, forward strand.
TTATTCATTCATCCCAAATGTGTTTTCAAAGTTAGGCCTGTACTTTAAGAAATCAGCAATTAAACAAGAGGCATTTCTACAGAAACAAAAGAAAAATAATGGCTAATGATTAGGTCAAAATAAAAATCAGTGTCTATGTGGTAAGCACATTGTATGATTATTATATTACATATAAAATTTACATATACATTTATATGTTTATAAATAATCATTATATTTACATATGTGTATATTTATCCTCACATACTATATATATGTGTGTGTGTGTGTGTGTGTGTGTGTGTGTGCATATATGATCACCCAAGCATGGTCAGAAAATTCATACCATTATTATCACCAGTTTAGAAATGAAAAACTGAGGCTTAAAGAAGTTAAGTAATTAGTTAAGTTGCCATCAGCGCCACCAACACAATTATGTGTTAAGTAAGTAAGCAGATTCTAAGGAGTAACACAATGAAAATGAGGTGGTAAAATTTATTTCACATATATTAGAAAGGGAGAAGCCTGGATCCTCAGATAGTAAAAGAGCCTCCTCAGATCAAAGGTGATATGATGCTGCTCTGGTCTAAGTTCAGGTCGTCTAAAAATGTGCCAGAATGGGTTGGAGAGAGCCCTGGGCTTAGAGGACATATTTGAATTATGACTTTCATTTTTTTTTTTTAATTTTTTTTTATTATGTTAGTCCCCATACATTACATCATTAGTTTTAGATATAGTGTTCCATGATTCATTGTTTGTGCATAACACCCAGTGCTCCATGCAGAATGTGCCCTCCTCAATACCCATCACCAGGCTAACCCATCCTCCCACCCCTCTCCCCTCTAGAACCCTCAGTTTGTTTTTCAGAGTCCATCGTCTCTCATGGTTCGTATGACTTTCATTTGATGGTTGTGTGGCTGGGGTATATCTCAATATCTGTGATTTTTGGTTTCCTTTTTTCATGAAGCAATAGAATGAACAATTACACAAATATTTTTTACTCTGAAAAGATTTTTATATGTCTTGTCTATATTTGTTTGAAGAAATATACAGAAATATGCAACCTTCTAAAAAAAAGTGTTTTCCAATGGGGCATTTCATGCTCCCTCCAACCACCAATGCATGGAAAATGTTATTTGAAGGCAGAATTATAGATAATATAGTGATGAAACATTTTGTACCTCAAAAGTGTTAATGTTTGGTAAGAGAAGAAAAAAATCTTAAACCATTAAGGAAAGTTACAAATATCTGTGATACACATTACACATATTTTCAATAAAAATTGGCATTTTAAAAGGAAGGATGTAGTTGATTATGAAACTTATTTAAGGGCCTCCTCACTCTGGGTGAAATGGTATACCATCAAAAGTAGCCTTTTAATTACTCATGTCTTACTTTTGATGTGTCCATTTTTGGCTATAGTTTTTATTTAAAAAGGTCATAACTCAAAATAATTACCTTTTTCCCCCCAATGTTTCCTCACTTCAAAACATTCTCCATTTGTACTAGCACCTTTGTATGCTGTAGTAACACATTGGTCAACACATTGGTTGATTTGGGGGGATGAAGTGTACCTACTTCTATTTTGGAGACATTATAAAGTTCATCTTTATTTACTGATAATCCACATGGCTCTAAATACTTTAGGCAGATAAGAATTTATTACTAGGTATTTTGTACAGCTGCATGATCAGGCCCCGTGCTTGGTTTACAAGAACGGCTCTCAGTCCCTAAGAACAGGAAGGCACCCACTGTCACTGAGGGAAGCTGCCAAGTCAGGAAGCTTCTTGTTGCAAATCTCCAATGTCTCTGCCATGATCTTTTTCTCAGTATTGTTGCTTAGTGACCTGCTTCCTTTTTCTGCATAAATCAGATCTCAGTTCAATTCTCTTAAACATATTGATGAAATTAGAACCACAGTCAGAGAAGAAGTCTGAAAGACGTAATATTAACATTTTAGGCTCTGCAGGGCAATAAATTAGACAAGAGTTTCACATCCTCAGTGCTATGGATATTTTAGGCCAGATAATTCTTTGTTGAGGGGAGCTGTGCTATGCATTGTAGGATGATTAGACTATACCCACTCAGTACTCTCCCCATTGTGACAGACAAAATATCTACAAACATTGCCAAATAGCTGCCAGGGGACAAAATCACCCCAACTGAGAACAATTAGGCAATGCTTTGCATTCTGCAGGCCACCACAAATTAGAGAGTTTAAAATCACATATAGATTAGAATAAACTGTATAGAATATCTTACTATTTATACTAAGCTATACTATAGAAAGCACAAGTATAATAGATAAGTATAGTTTCATAATATTTTCAGTTCTGTCAATGTGTGTGTATGTGTGTTTACTGGACTTAAATAATAATATATTTCCTATTGTGAATATCAATGCATTTCATATTGTGGATAGTTGTCAGAAAGTTTGAAAACAACTAGTTTACAAGATTGCAATAGAAGTAGAACAAATCAGTACACAGTATACTCAACAACACTTTTTATTCTAAATATGACCAAAAGAGATCAATTAGCATTTCTTCCACTTCTTGTACTATATCCTTATCTATATAAAATTCAGCATTGTTGAGCTTGCTTGTCTAATCTTTCTCTAATACTACTATACCACCTATAATCTCTTTTTTATAAACATATTTTATTTATTTATTTATTTGAGAGAGAGAGAGTGCAAAAGCGGACGGGAGGGGAGTGCCATGTAGGGCTAGATCCTGGGACCTGGGATCATGACCTGAGCTGAAAGCAGAGGCTTAACCAACTGAGCCACCCAGACTCCCCCACCTATAATCTCTCTTACATGTGCTGTATGACAGAACTATCACCCCATAATTTTCACAAATATAAGTATTTTCTTCCTTAAATATTGGCAAGATTATATATGATGAGTATGATAAAAAATAAATTGCAGAGTGTCATCTTGTCCTATTCTTCTGGCTGAAAAAGAAACCATATTGTTAAAGGAGCTTTTATACTTAAGACTCAAAGTTGCATATTGATGGATATGCATCCAGTGACATATCTGGAAATACCCGTGGATAAGCCACAGTATGGCCAATCTGTAAAACTGTGATAAACATAGGAATGATTAGAGGCCAGTCTATTTTGTAGGATATGCTATGGCTATTGTGCAAATATGATATAATGTCCATAGCAAAGGGTATGACTCAACAAGTTCATTAGATAGAATCCTGCAAACACTAAATATTCTTGAGATAAAGTATTTACATTAAAAATAACCACTAATATTTTTGTGACAAAAGTATTTTAATCCTTAAAAGTGTTTTGAAATTTCATATATCTCATAGGAATCCAATGTTAAACAATGTTTGTTCATTTCAACACTTCTATTCAATGAATAGTGCTTTACTTAAGTTAATACAGCATTAAACTTTATAACAGAAAAATAAAACCACCATTCAGATTTACATAATGGTTCTCCCTTAAAGAAACTGTTAACCTCTACATGATTCATTTTAAGATTCAACAATACCCTAATAATAATATAATAGTAAAGTTCAATTTAGACTATCAAGAAAAAGTCCTATAATATTATTAGCCGTATTAGTTATGTATTTAATACAAAGAACACAACTATACTAGAGAATACCACGTGTTAAAGAATGATGTTCTGGGTGCCTATCTTTTCTGGTACTTCAATAAGTTCATTCTTTTAAAAATAATATCTTGCTAGTGATAAAAATATGATATGAAATCATTCTTTTTTTTAAAGATTTTATTTATTTATTTGACAGAGAGAGAGACAGCGAGAGAGGGAACACAAGCAAGGGGAGTGGGAGAGGGAGAAGCAGCGAGCCCGACGCGGGGCTCGATCCCAGCAGTCTGGGATCATGACCTGAGCCGAAGGCAGATGCTTAACTGAGCCACCCAGGCACCCGAAATCATACTTTTAATTAATACTTCTTGCTTTCTCAAATCTTGACTCTACTTGACTTGCTTATATGAAATAAATGTCAGTTCCCTATCAGCTCTGTTCAACAATCCTAAAAGGTTTAATGGCCCTTTCATTCCAGCATAACAGTTTCTGACTTGCATAGTTCTGCATTTAATAAATCTATTTTGCATAGCTCTCATGTTGAAGCCATGTTGACAGAATTCACTGAATTCCAGAGTTTTTGATGACTGCATTTGTCACCAGATCCTAAAGTCTCACATTTTGCCAGTTCATGTGTTAGGCCTCAGGGAACTCCAGAGTTAAATAATTTAGTGCCAGGACTTGCTTTATGGACATATCATCAAGTCTTGTCATGACTTTGTATCAATGGGAGCATTTTCCACAGTGTTTAACTCTCTCACCCTACCCCATGTGTTCCTTTACCGCATTTTCACGTAAGTCAGGAAACATTCTGCAATCATAGGAAAAGTTTTGCTGTCAGTTGACTGAGGCAGGACTGTAAATATCACTCCATAATTTCAAGTGAGAGAGATGAAATTAGAGACATTTTCCATTTTCTCTTCTCCCTCAGGGCCAGTTTTAAGCTTTATTATGAAATAAATTTTAGCAGCTCCCAGAATTCCACTTCTGACCCTTGCTCTGTGTCATAAACACAGCAACTTCTTAAGGTTTATTTTATATAATTCTTCAAGGAAGTTTGTGATTTGGAACAGAACACCTAACTTAACACATATTGAATATGCATTCAAATAGTGCTGTGACATGACCTTAGACATAGAGACTGAATAAGTAATGTTTTGTTCTTTGCTACTTTAGATCTTGTGGTAGCATAAGGTAGATACTGCCTTCATTGTCAACTACTGTGGTTAGGTTCTTGGTGCCCATTTTATCCCACTGAATGAGATTATTGTGGATGATTGCTTGTTCTACGGGGAATGCATTAGCCCCCTACCATCCAAAATAGCTAGGGATTTTCATTTGGTGATAGTAAATTCAGAAAATTAACAAAAATGATGATTGATAGACCAAATTAATATTATAATTTCTATCACCAGTTTGGCTTGATGCAGTGTAGTTTTGTGTGATTAAAATTCCAGTTCCAATTAAACCCCATCTTCTCAGAGCACCTGATACTCTAACATATCAGTAAAAGTCACTCTCGTACTTGGAATAGAGAGAAGTGAGTAGCTCTGCTGAGGTTCAGTAAGTTTAAATCTGGTATTTCAAATAATCAGCCATTTTTATCAGAGCCTGATAATTTCTGAATATAAAGGGCTTTTCTTATGAAGGAAGGAAATCACTTATGTGCAATAACTCTACCCTTTGGGAGGCTCTGCCTAGCAGATCTTTTTTTTTTTTTTTTTTTACACAATTAGATAACAAATTTCTTCTGGTACTGTGTTTTCACTCCTGTGAAATTGTATAACTAGTTAGTTTAATTATCAAATGATTTTAAGGAATTAAAAAACTCAAGGAAACTTCCAGACATGGTGAAAATAGAGAATAGGAAAAATGTAGCATCTAGGGCCTTCAAGATACTTGCAACCTAGTTAGGGAAGCAGATTATGAAATATAGAAAAGTTGAATAGTGCACAAGTTAATTATAACATGACTCAACAGTAGGGGGAATATTGCAAGGTGCTTATTAATTAAATGACAAATGTAAAATGCCATCAGTTATCGCTTTGACTCTTTTGGCTTAAGTGAACAACTAAGAGTAAAATACACTGAATGAATCATTGTATTTGCCCACTTGATTCCAATGTATAGAACACAGCTGTAGTAGACAAAATCACATGTTAAAGAATGATGTTCTGGGTGCCTGTTTTTTCTGGTACTCCATAACTAATGCTATTTTTAGAATCATGACTCTAAGATCCCAGGTCTGCCAATTTTCCCAACTCAGCTCTGTAATTGTTGTAACAAGAAGCTGTAACTGCTTGCATGAAAAAAAAAATTATTGTTAAAATCCAAGTCCAAATTTAGAGCACTGTCATGATTCTTTTGATGAATGACTTACTGCAAGCTCTTGGATGTCAGATGTGACAGAGGAAATGGTTATTAAAACTTTTGTCATCTGAACTTTACTTTCCAAAATTGAAGTGCAGATATTTTAATGAAGGATCAAGGTATAATATTTCCTCTGTGTTTATCAAACACTACTTGAGAATTAGGAAGTGGTATTCACTTCAAGAAGCTTTTAACAATTTAAAGCACAAAGCATTTAAAGTTATGTCTATGTGTCCCTAAAACATAGGGTGAAAATTTCAAACAAAAATTTGGACATTCTTTGTATATCAAACGACTGGGCATTTGGAAATATGATAATAAAGTCTTTAAATATTACATAAATACTAATGAAAAACTTCACATAGTAATATTTTGGGGCATGAAAATAGACATTAGTGCCTTTGATAAAAAACCTACTTTTCTAATTAGAAACAACCTTCTACAAAAGCAAAGTTAGATCTATACACAGTATTTTTAGAAAGATAGCTAGAATGTAACAGATGATATTGTCTGCAATCCCAGTAACAAAAATTAAAATTTCTTAGTATAAATCTTTGGAAAAGTCTCTTGTCAGTGTATATACAGAAGTTTGTGATTTTTAATTTCTTGGAGTAGGGTGAGGGATGGAATGAAAAGGAGTGATTCACAGCCCTCTAAAAAGATATGTGTTTATGCTCTTTCTGTAATTCTCCATCATCACCAGGGCATGGGGAAGAAGGCATGTTTACCATTCGTACAAATGCAGCTGCTTGCAGCAAGACAGACAGCAGTGACAGGGCTCCATCAGGAAATACAAACGAGATATCCAATCTGCCCTGGTTAACCTGATATTCCCAAGTTTATGCACCATTCACCAAAGCAAAAGATTACCATAGATGCAGCTGGTACAAAGCTGAAAGCAGACCACTTTAAGTCCCTGTGCATTTGCTTTTTGAATGATGTATGTTTTATTGTTTTTGCAAATAAAACACAGATGTTCTCACAACACAAAACTCCTGTTTCTTCTTTCTGTTTCTTCTTTACTTCTTTCTTCATCTCCACTTGCTCTTTTCTTTTTTTCTTCCTCCTCTTCCTTCCTTTTTTCTGAAATTTATTCTTGGTAGTGGCCAAGAAAGAGAAGGGCAAAGAGAAGCCTTCCAATTCCATTTTTGCTCTTGAAAATGACATCCTTTTTATATATTTTGATTTTATGTCATGTCTGTGTTTAATTTCTTGGAAACTGGCGAGTATATTTCTCTTGAAGAATCGCTCATGACATGTGGACTCAAGGGACAAGAAAATGGAAAAAAACTAGTATGGAGGGGGAAGAGACTAAAACTGTTTCTTGCCCTAGGTATCTTTCAATTTTTATTCATCTACTAACTAAGAAAAATAAACATTTGTATGTTTCACTTGGCCTCACAGGTGGTCTCAGAATATAAAAGTGCCATTGCTTGTGTACTTTCTGTTTCTTATTTGATAAATGTTACATGTGGGCTTCAGATGACAGAGGATCAGGGTAGCACATGTTTCCTTACATGCTTCATTTTCTTAATGTTGATTTCATGTGGTTACATTATGGAATACCAAAAGTCCTAATCAATTCTAAGTCTTGGGTCTTCTATTATTTCTGCATGAGGACATTTTTACATCTCCTGCTTTACAGCTACAAGAAGCGTGGTGCAAAATGCACAACCATGCTTAATAACCATTCTAAAGCAAATGCCCAGCTTTTTTTTTTTTTTCCCCTAACATGCATACAAAGTTGGGAAGTTCTCCTCTATGCTTCTCTTTGCCCTTCTCTTTCTTGGCCACTACCATCATTTTGACTCAGTCTTTTTTTGGATTTTTCCTAAGTAAAACATCTATCCAGCAAAGACATTCAAATTTGAGTTAGTTGGTTCAGAGAGTGACACCAGTAGGATCAGTAACCAAGTATTTATAATTCTATAATGTAAACAAAAAATATTTCATATGCTTCCATGCCTTTCTATTTTTATTGTCATTTCTCTAATTGAGACAAATTCTTGTTCAAGACCACTGCAACAAACTTTCAAACTGCTCTGATGGCCTCCATTCTCATTTACTTTCAACCCATTTTCTACACTGTAGTCAACACCAGTTTTCCATATTGCAAATATAATTATATTATCTTCAAAAAGGAAAACAATATCTTCCCATTGTTTTTAATTTTATAAAGTTTATGTTTGTGACACATCTACCCTTTGCCTGATTCTTCTACCTCATATTTGGCAAACTGCTTTTCAGTCTACATGATCCTTTTTGGTCTACACTATTTAGCCTCTGAATGTTCATGCTCTATCTACAAGGTCTACTTTCCCCAAGTTGAGTGTCCTGTTTTATATGTTTCCATATCATCCTCTTCTTTCCTCTTTATAGCTCTTATCACACTTTATTGTAATTACTAACATAACTCCTCTCTTTACTAGTAGAAAGCTCCTTGAAAGTAGGGACATTGCCTGCCTCCTCTGGTTTAATAACATCTCACAAAGGAAGTGGCACACAAAAAGAATGTTAAATATTTTTGAATAAATGAATAATATGCTGGATATTCATACTGTGAATTGTTGGCTGAAAGAAACATCTGTTATAAGGAAGTCAAATAGCCAGTTATCAGGAAGATAAAGAAGAAATTGATAAGCAAATATATATATATATATTTTTTTTTTTTTTTTCCTTCTGAGAATCAAATTCAAACTGGAACTGGGGACTCAAGCTGAAAGGTAACCAGAAAAAACCTTTCTTCCTTAAACCAATCTCTAAGTAGAAATGGACTAGAATGGAAGGTGCAAGGTTCATGTGTTACACATTCAAATGGATTCTTTGATTAAGCTTAATACAAGATAATTGCTTCCCAATTTATGTTTTTCATCTCCAAACTTCTAACATTAAATGTAACTGTCTTCATAATATGTACAGCTGACTGAAAGTTTATTAATGATTGATACAATTCATGGCTGAGGAAATAGTATCATAAGTACAATGTGGGCATGCAGTGCTTTTAAGTCATAGTGTAAAGAAAAGAAAGGTTTTGAGCCAAGTGGAGTTTGAAAATAATGAAAATAAAGAAAGTTCTGTTTGGAATTGCTCTGTGAAATTTTAGTTTAAATTTTCCAGACTCTTTTTTTTTTTCTAACATTCTGTGATCTGGTTAAACAAGTGTGCACCTTACCCACAACGTTCATGCTACCAGAGATTTTATTCATGTCTGCTTTCATTGTTTCAAAACTTAAAAATTCTTATCTTTACAATCTATTCTGAATAGTAGTAGTTTAAACCCTTAATCATTTCCTAAATAATCCAAGTACTATTACAGGAAAAAAAACCACCATGTTTTACTTTTCCTTTCATGACAGTTCAATATGTAATATTTTCATTTTCTAAAAGCCAAGATATTTTTATAATTCACTTATTTTTATGTAATCTAAATGCACAAGCACAGTAAAATAGTTTCACTAAGAAGGCTTATGCTTTTAAAATTGCCTCTCCAAATACAGTATAGTTTTTTTATTCTAATTATTTCTTCTTGCACTCATTCATGCATGCATTTAATTACTGTTAAAATTATTTATAAATTATAAAGTTATTATAACTACTTGATTTTAATACTAATATGACTTTGGGATTAGTGGAGAATACATACAAAAATATAGACATGGAGTGCCTGGGTGGCTCTGTTGGTTAAGCATCTGCCTTCTGCTCAGGTCATGATCTAGGAGTCCTGGGATTGAGCCCCACATCAGGCTCCCTGCTCAGTGGGGAGCCTGGTTCTCCCTCTCCTTCTGCCCCTCGCCCTGCTCCCCACTCATGCTTTGTCTCTCTCTCTCTTTTTCTCAAATAAATAAATAAAATCTTTAAAAAAATATATAGACAGGGAAATAATGTCAGCACAATGGTGGCATAAGATGTCATTTATTTTGTCCTCTCTGCCAAAAACAAGAATGGAAAGTGTGAAAAAGCCTGTATGATCTGTGGGATACCATCAAAAGTACACATTTTTGAATTATTAAAATTCCAACAAGAGAACAGGGGAAAACAGGGAAGAAAACTTAATTTAAAAAATAATGGCTGAGGACTTCCTGAATCTAGGGAGATATTTAGATATCTAAGATTATGAATTTCATAGGTTGACAACAACAACAACAAATCAACTTAAAGAGATCCTCTTTAAGACATATTATAATAAAAATGTGAAAAATAAAAACAAAAAGAATCTTAAAACCAGCAAAAGAGAAAAAAGCTTATAATTTAGAAGGGAATATCCATAAGGCTCTCAGAGGATTTCTCAGAAACCATACAGGACAGGACAGGAGACAGTGGAATGTTATATTCAAAATGCTGAAAGAAAAAAAAAAAAACACAACTGCCAATCTATAATACTTTAGCAGGCAAAACAATCCATTAGACATGAAGAAATAAGAACTGTTTCCAAACAAACAGAAGCTGAGGAAATTCATTACCACTAGAACTGACTTACGAGAAAAGCTAAAATGAATTCTTCAAGTAGAAATCAAAGAACACTAATTCATAACACGAAAACATATGACAGGGGTCCCTGGGTGGCTTAGTTATTAAGGATCTGCCTTCAGCTCAGGTCATAATCCCAGGGTCCTGGGATCGAGCCCTGCATTGTGCTCCCCGCTCCACGGGAAGCCTGCTTCTCCCTCTCCCACTTCCCCTGCTTGTGTTCCCTTTCTCGCTGTGTCTCTTTTTGTCAAATAAATGGGTGGAATCTTTAAAAAAAAAAGAGAAGAAAACATATGACAATATACAAAAGACTGGTAAAGAAAAGGATATACTCAAAGTCAGAATACTTTAATATTGTAATATGTTCTAGCATTGATCACTTAACTCTAGTACAAAGGTTAAAGTACAAAAGTATTGAAAATAACTATAGCTACAACAATTTGTTAATAAACACAATATAAAAAGAAAATTATGACAGCAAAAACAGTAAAGAGGAGAGTAAAAGGGTAGAGTTTTTGTATGTGATCAAAGTTAAGTTATTTAAGTAAAAAGACATATCTACAAGAGGTTTATATAAGCTTCATGGTAACCACAAAGCAGAAACCTATGGTAGATTCACAAAAGAGGGGAGCAAAAACACACCATTATAGACAATCATCAATTCACAAAGAAAGACATCAAAAGAGGGAAAAAGAAATAAGAAAACAGCAAAACAACCAGAAAACAATAAGATGTTATTAATGAGGTCTTACCTATCAATAATTATTACAAATGGAAATGGATTGAATTCTCTAATCAAAAGTCATGGAGTAGTTGGGTAGAAAAAAAAAAAGACCCCATAAAATACTGCCTGTGGGAGATTCAATTCAGCTTAAGGAAAACACATAAGGATATATTTCAAACTGGAGAGATGGAAAAAGATATTCATGGGGGGAGGAGCAAGATGGCAGAGGAGTAGACCTAAATTTCATCTGGTCCCAGGAATTCAGCTAGATAAGGATCAAACCATTCTGAACACCTACAAACTCAACAGGAGATCGAAGAAAAGAATAGCAGCAACTCTATGAACATAAAAGCAACCACTTTCTGGAAGGTAGGATGTGAGGAGAAGTGAATCTGAGGCCATATTCGGGAAGATAGATGGTGGGGGAGGGGACCTCCGTCAGCTTCTACTGGCAAGTGATAGAGCAGCAGAGCACAAAATCGGAAATATTAGAAGTCGGCTCTGCTGAGGGACGTAACTCCAGTGGCTAAGCGGGGGGTGGAACCCTCGTTGGGACAGTGTGGTCTCAGGACCCTCGGGGTCACAGAAGGACAGGGGTACCTGAGTGTGGCAGAGCTCCCAGGTATCAGAGCGGGGAAGCCAGCTGCAGAGACAGAGCCGAGGAGTGGGCTCCCAGCTAGGGGTTGCCATAAACCGTGATCTGTGGGACAGTGGGGCCACTGCTCTTCCAGCAGGGACCCAATAAGCAGCAGATCCAGGGAGACTCTCCTTCCTCCCTCAGGAGGAGCAGCGTGGGAGCACACCACAGGGATCTTATTTGATTTATTTCACTCAGCATAATACCCTCCAGTCCCATCCATGTCGTTGCAAATGGCAAGATTTCATTCTTTTTTGATGGCTGCATAATATTCCATTGCATATATATACCACATCTTCTTTATCCATTCATCTGTTGATGGACATCTTGGCTCTTTCCATAGTTTGGCTATTGTGGACATTGCTGCTATAAACACCAGGGTGCATGTACCCCTTTGGATCCCTATATTTGTATCTTTGGGGTAAATACCCAGTAGTGCAATTGCTGATTCATATGGTAGCTCTATTTTCAACTTTTTGAGGAACCTCCATACTGTTTTCCAGAGTGGCTGCAACAGCTTGCATTCCCACCAACAGTGTAGGAGGGTTCCCCTTTCTCGGCATCCCCGCCAACATCTGTCATTTCCTGACTTGTTAATTTTAGCCATTCTGACTGGTGTGAGGTGATATCTCATTGAGGTTTTGATTCGGATTTCCCTGATGCCAAGCAATGTTGAGCCCTTTTTCATGTATATGTTGGCCAATTGGATGTCTTCTTTGCAAAAATGTCTGTTCATGTCTTCTGCCCATTTCTTGATTGGATCATTTGTTCTCTGGGTGTTGAGGTTAAGAAATTCTTTATAGATTTTGCATACTAGCCCTTTAGCTGATATGTCATTTGCAAATATCTTCTCCCATTCTGTCGGTTGTCTTTTGGTTTTGTTGACTTTTTCTTTTGCTGTGCAAAAGCTTTTTGTCTTGATGAGGTCCCAATAGTTCATTTTTGCCCTTGCTTCCCTTGCCTTTGGACATGTTTCTAGGAAGAAGTTGCTGTGGCTGAGGTCGAAGAGGTTGCTGCCTGTGTTCTCCTTTAGGATGTTGATGGACTCCTGTCTCACATTGAGGTCTTTCAACCAATTTGAGTCTATTTTTGTGTGTGGTGTAAGGAAATGGTCCAGTTTCATTCTTCTGCATGTGGCTGGCCAATTTTCCTGACACCATTTGTTGAAGAGACTGTCTTTTTTCCATTGGACATTCTTTCTTGCTTTGTCGAAGATTAGTTGACCATAGAGTTGAGGGTCCATTTGTGGACTCACTACTGTGTTCCATTGATCTATGTGTCTGTTTTTGTGCCAGTGCCATGCTGTCTTGATGATCACAGCTTTGAAATAGAGGTTGAAGTCTGGAATTCTGATGCCACCAGCTTTTTCTATTTCAACATTCCTCTGGCTATTCGGGGTCTTTTCTGGCTCCATACAAATATTAGGATTATTTGTTCCATTTCTTTGGAAAAAGTGGATAGTATTTTGATAGGGATTGCATTAAGTGTGTAGATTGCTCTAGGTAGCATTGACATCTTCACAATATTTGTTCTCCAATCCACGAGCATGGAAAGTTTTTCCATTTCTTTGTGTCTTCCTCAATTTCTTTCATGAGTATTTTATAGTTTTCTGAGTACAGATCCTTTGCCTCTTTGGTTAGATTTATTCTTAGGTATCTTATGGCTTTGGGTGCAATTGTAAATGGGATCGACTCCTTAATTTCTCTTTCTTCTGTCTTGTTGTGGGTGTATAGGAATGCCACTGATTTTTGTGTATTGATTTTATATCCTGCCACTTTACTGAATTCCTGTATGAGTTCTAGCAGTTTTGGGGTGGAGTTTTTTTCCACAGAAAGTATCATATCATCTGCAAACAGTGAGAGTTTGACTTTCTCTTTGCTGATTCGGATGCCTTTTATTTTTTTGTTGTTGTTGTCTGATTGCTGTGGCTAGGACTTCTAGTAATATGTTGAATAGCGGTGGTGATAGTGGACATCCCTGCCCTGTTCCTGACCTTAGGGGGAGAGCTCTCAGTTTTTCCCAATTGAGAATGATATTCGTTGTGGGTTTTTCATAGATGGCTTTTATGATAGTGATGTATGTACTCTCTATGCCTATACTTGTGAGTTTTGATCAAGAAATGATGCTGTACTATGTCAAATGCTTTTTCTGCATCTATTGAGAAGGTCATATGGTTCTTGTTTTCTATCTTTGACTGGTTTGGGGATCGCGGTAATGGTGGCCTCATAAAATGAGTTTGGAAGTTTTCCTTCCAATTCTATTTTTTGGAACAGGTTCAGAAGAATAGGTATTAATTCTTCTTGAAATGTTTGGTAGAATTCCCCTGGGAAGCCATCTGGCCCTGGGCCAGGTTTGTTGGGAGATTATTTGTTGGGAGATTTTTGATGATTGCTTCAATTTCCTTAGTGGTTATAGGTCTGTTCAGGTTTTCTATTTCTTCCTGGTTCAGTTTTGGTAGTTGAGACATCTCTAGGAATGCATCCATTGCTTCCAGATTATCTAATTTGCTGGCATATAGTTGCTCATAATATGTCTTATAATTGTTTGTATTTCTTTGGTGTTGTTTGTGATCTCTCCTCTTTCAATCATGACTTTGTTGATTTGGGCCATTTCTCTTTTCTTTTGGATAAGTCTGGCCGGGGGTTATCAATCTTGTTAATTCTTTCAAAGAACCAGCTCCTAGTTTCGTTGATCTGTTTTACTGTTCTTTTGGTTTCTATTTCATTGATTTCTGCTCTGATCTTTATCATTTCTCTTCTCCTGCTGGGTTTAGGCTTTATTTCCTGTTATTTCTCCAGCTCCTTTAGGTGTGGGGTAAGGTTGTGTATTTGAGACCTTTCTTGTTTCTTGAGAAAGGCTTGTATTGCTACATACTTTCCTCTTAGGACTGCCTTTGCTGCATCCCAAAGATTTTGAACAGTTGTGTTTTCATTTTCATTGGTTTCCATGAATTATTTTAATTTTTCTTTAATTTCTTGGTTGACCCATTCATTCTTTAGTAGGATGCTCTTTAGCTTCCATGTATTTGAGTTCTTTCTGACATTCCTCTTGTGACTTAGTTCTAGTTTCAAAGTGTTGTGGTCTGAAAATAGGCAGGGAATGATCCCAATCTTTTGGTACCAGTTGAGACATGATTTGTGACCTAAGATGTGATCTATTCTGGAGAATGTTCCATGGGCACTAGAGAAGAATGTGCATTCCGTTGTTTTGGGATGGAATGTTCTGAATATATCTGTGAAGTCCATTTGGTCCAGTGTGTCATTTAAAGTCTTTATTTCCTTGTTGATCTTTTGCTTAGATGATCTGTCCATTTCAGTGAGGGTGGTGTTAAAGTCCCCCACTATTATTGTATTGTTGTCAATGTGTTTCTTTGCTTTTGGTATTAATTGGCTTATATAATTGGCTGCTCCCTTGTTAGGGGCATAGATATTTATAGTTGTTAGATCTTCTTGTTGGATAGACCCTCTAAGTATTATAGAGTGTCCTTCCTCATCTCTTATTACAATCTTTGGTTTAAAATCTAATTTGTCTGATATAAGGATTGCCACCCCAGCTTTCTTTTGGTTTCCATTAGCATGGTAAATGGTTTTCCACACCCGCACTTTCAATCTGGGGGTGTCTTTGGGTCTAAAATGAGTCTCTTGCAGGCAGCATATCAATGGGTCTTGTTTTTTTCTATCCAATCTGATATCCTGTGTCTTTTGATTGGGGCATTTAGCCCATTTACATTCAGGGTAACTATTGAAAGATATGAATTTAGTGCCATTGTATTGCCTGTAAGGTGACTGTTACTGTATATTATCTGTGTTCCTTTCTGGTCTATGTTGCTTTCAGGGTCTCTCTTTGCTTAGAGGACCCCTTTCAATATTTCTTGTAAGGCTGGTTTCGTGTTTGCAAATTCCTTTAGTTTTTGTTTGTCCTGGAAGCTTTTTATCTCTCCTTCTATTTTCAATGACAGCCTAGCTGGATATAGTATTCTTGGCTGCGTTTTTTTTCTCATTTAGTGCTCTGAAAATATCATGCCAGTCCTTTCTGGCCTGCCAGGTCTCTGTGGATAGGTCTTTTGCCAGTCTAATGTTTCTACCATTGTAGGTTACAGATCTCTTGTCCCGAGCTTCTTTCAGGATTTTCTCTTTGTCTCTGAGACTCATAAGTTTTACTATTAGATGTCAGCATGTTGACCTATTTTTATTGATTTTGAGGGAGGTTCTCTGTGTCTCCTGGATTTTGATGCCTGTTTCCTTCCCCAAATTAGGGAAGTTCTCTGCTATAATTTGCTCCAATATATCTTCTGCCCCTCTCTCTCTTTCTTCTTCTTCTGGGATCCCAATTATTCTAATATTGTTTCATCTTATTGTATCGCTTATCTCTCGAATTTTGCCCTCATGATCCAGTAGTTGTTTATCTCTCTTTTTTTAGCTTCTTTATTTCCATCATTTGGTCTTCTACATCGCTAATTCCCTCTTCTGCCTCATTTATCCTAGCAGTTAGAGCCCCCATTTTTTATTGCACCTCATTAATAGCCTTTTTGATTTCAACTTGGTTAGATTTTGGTTCTTTTATTTCTCCAGAAAGGGTTTCTCTAATAACTTCCATGCTTTTTTCAAGCCCAGCTAGTATCTTTAAAATCATAGTTCTGAACTCTAGTTCTGACATCGTATTAATGTCCGTATTGAGTAGGTCCCTGGCAGTGGGTACTGCCTCTTGTTCTTTTGTTGAGGTGATTTTTTCCATCTTGTCATTTTGTCCAGAAGAGAATAGATGAATGAGAGAACAAAATGTTATCAGGGTAACAGCGTCCCCAGAAAATATACTCTAAACAAATTAGAAAAAACCTGAAACCAGGGGAAAAGAAAGGGAAAGAAAAAAAAAGAAAAAGAAAAATATAAAAACAAACAAAAACAGAACAAAACAAAAAAACAGAATATAATCAAATATGATTAGGCTGGTGCATAGATCAATGCCACACACTAGATTTTGTGTGTATTTTGGTCTGTTAGAAGAAAGTGTCTCCCAAAATTTTAAAGAAAGAAAACTTATATATGTACAAAAATAAAGGTTAATACAATGAAGGGATGAATATGAGTGTAAAGATGAAAATTATAAAAGATTTTATAAAAGGAATCTATAAGAAGTTGTTTGAAAAAAGAAAGAAGAGGATTTAAAAAAAAAGGAAAAAAAAACGAGAGAATGTGATCAGGCAGCAGACTAGAACAAATCCATACAGTAAAGATTTAGGGTATATTTTGATCTGTTAGTAGAAACTGTATCTCAAAATTTTAGAGAGAACAACTTATATACGTATGCCAAAAATAAGGGTAACTACTATGAAGGGATAGAATATGACTCTAAAAATGAAAAAGAAAAATGTTTTTTAAAAAAGGGATTGATAAGATGTTGGTTGAAAAAGGGAAAAAGAAAAAGTAAAGATAGTTAACTTTGAAAGACTAAAGAATCATGGGAAAAAAGCCATGAATTCTATGTGCAGTATTCCCCTAGCGCTGGAGTTCTGCCGTTCTCATTGATTGGTAAACTTGGTCTTGGCTGGCTGTTCTTGCTGATCTTCTGGGGGAGGGGCCTGTTGCCGTGGTTCCAAAATGTCTTTGCCAGAGGTGGAATTGCCCCGCCCTTGCCGGTCAGGGCTAAGTAATCTTCTCTGGTTTGCTCTCGGGAGCTTTTGTTCCCTGAAAGCTTTCCATTGGGCTTTGGAGGATGATAGTGAAAATGGTGGCCTCCCAATCTCCGCCCCAGAGGAGCTGAGAACTTGGGGCCCCACTCCTCAGTGAGCCCCCAGAGAAAAGCAGTCGGTTACTCCCATCTCCCCTGTCTCCGGCTGCACTCCTTGCTCACCTGGCCTGTGACGGAGCATTTCTATCTCTGGCACATAGGCCTGTTTGGAGTCTCCAAACCCAGCAGATTCCTGCAGTGCGCTCCCGCGCCGCTCCTCCCAGGTGAGGAAGGGGAGTCTCCCTGGATCTGCCACCTCTGGGTCCCGGCTGGAAGTGCAGGGCACAACTGTGCCACAGATCATGGTTTATGGCAACCCCGAGCTGAGAGCCCACTCCTCGGCTCTGTCCCTGCTCTGATACCTGGGGCCTCTGCCACACTTAGGCACCCCTGGTCTTTCTGTGACCCCGAGGGTCCTGAGATCACACTGTCCCAGCGAGGGTCCCACCCCCAGCTTAGCCACTGGAGTAATGTCCCTCAGCGGAGCCGACTTCTAAAAGTTCCTATTTTGTGCTCCGTGGCTTTATCACTTGCCAGAAGTGGCGGACGGAGGCCCCCTCCCCCGCCATCGATCCTCCTGAATATCGCCTCAGATTCACTTCTCCACACATCCTACCTTCCAGAAAGTGGTCGCTTTTCTGTTCAGAGAGTTGCTGTTATTCTTTTCTTCAATCTCCTGTTGAGTTCGTAGATGTTCAGAATGGTTTGATCCCTATCTAGCTGAATTCCTGGGACCAGACAAAATCCAGGTCTCCTACTCCTCTGCCATCTTGCTCTGCCCCAATATGAGGAATTCTTAATCTCAGGAAACAAACTGAGGGTTGCTGGAGTGGTGGGGGGTGGGAGGCATGGGTTGGCTGGATAATAGACATTGGGGAGGGTATGTGTTATGGTGAATGCTGTGAATTGTGTAAGACTGTTGAATCACAGACCTGTACCTCTGAAACAAATCATACATTGTATGTTAAAAAAAGAAGAAGATAGCAGGGAGGGAAAAATGAAAGGGGGGGAAGTCGGAGCGGGAGATGAACCATGAGAGACTATGGACTCTGAGAAACAAACTGAGGGTTCTAGAGGGGCGGGGGGTGGGGGGATGGGTTAGCCTGGTGATGGGTATTAAGGAGGGCATGTATTGGAAAAAGAAAAGAAAAAAAAGAAATATTAACAAATATGTATTCCCCCCCAAAAAAATATTTATGAAAGTGGGAATCAAAAGAAAACAAGTGTATGGTGATTAACATAACATAATAATAAAAAAAACAACTACAGGCATTAAAAAAAAAGAAAACAAGTGTAACTATACTTATATGAGACAAAATATACTTTAATTCAATAATGGTCACAAAAGATAAAGAGGGTGATTATATAATGCAAAGGGGCTAATTTATCAGAAAGATATAATGAGCATAAATATATTTGCACCCAACACTGGAGCATATAAATATATAAAGTAAATACTAGCAGATAAGAGGGAAGAAATAGAAATGATACAATAGTAGTGGAAAACTTAAAAACTGACTTTTAACAATGGTTAGATCATTTAGACAGAAATCAATAAGGAACCATTGAATTTTAACCATACTTTAGACCAAATAGACAACAAACATACACAGAAGATTCCTTCAAACAGTAGCAGCATACACATTTTTCTCAAATGCACATAGAACATTCCTCAGAATAGATCATATAATAGGTCACAGAACAGTCTTAGCACACTTAAAATGATTGAAATTATAGCAATTACCTTTTCCAACCACAGTGGTATAAAACTAAAAGTCAGTAAGAGAACAGAAACTGAAAAATTCACAAACATGTGGAAATTAAGCAACACACATCTAAACACCAATGGATCAAAGAAGAAATCAAAAGAGGAATTAAGGAAATACCTTAAAACAAAAATTAAAAACACAGCATACAAAAACCTATGAGATACTGTAAACACAATCTTAAGAGGGTATTTTACAGTGATAAGTGCCTATATTAAGAAAAAAAGAAAGATTTCAAATAAACAACCTAACTTTATACCTCCAGGAACTAGGAAAAAATAAAACAAAGGGAAGCCCAGAGTTAGCAGAAGGAAGAAAATAACAAAAACTAAAGTAGAAATAAATGAAATGGAGACCAGGAAAAAAATGGAGAAGATTAACCAAACTGAGAGGTAGTTCTTTGAAATAAACAACATTAACAAACTTTTCACTAGACTAAGAAAAAAGAGAGAAGACTCAAATAAATAATATATAAATGAAAGAGGGGACATTACAACTGATACTACAAATCACAAAGCATTATAAGACACTATTATGAACAACTATACACCCATCAAATGGATAAACTAAAAGATACGAGTAAAGGTGCAGAAACATATAACCTACCAAGATTGAATTATGAAAAAATAGAAAATCTTAGCAGACCAATGATGAGTTAGGAGATAGAATCACTAATAAAATCTCCCCAAAAAAGTAAAGTCCAGGACCAGATGTTTTCACTAGTGAATTTTACCAAATATTGAAAGAAGAAATAACAGCAATCCTTTTCAAAAGCATCTAACACATTAAAGAGCATGGAACTCTACCAGACTCATATTATGAAGCCAGTATTACCCTGATACCAAAGTCAGATAAGGAGAAAAAAAAAAAGAAAACTAAATCAATATTCCTGATGAATACAGATGCAAAAATTCTCAACAAATATTAACAAACCAAATTTGAAAGCACATTAAAAAGATCATACACCACAATCAAGCAGAATTTAACCCTGGAATGCAAGGATTGTTTAATATTAACAAATGTGATACACCTCATTAATAAAATGAAAGATAAAAATCATATAATTCTCTCAAAAGGTGCAGGCAAGTCATTTGATAAGATTCAATATCTCTTTATGAAACAAAGCTCAACAATTGGATGTAGGAAGAACATACCCCAACAAAATAAAGGCCACATACGACAAACTCATTGTCAACATACTCAATAATGAAAAGTGCAAAGATTTTCCTCTAATCAGAAACAAGAGTAGGGTGGTTATTCTCACCACTTCTGTTCAACATGATGCTAGAAATCCCAGCCAGAATAGTGAGGAAATAAAAGGCATTTAAATTTGAAAAAGTAAAATTGTCTTTTGAAGATTATTTGTTCTTATATATAAAAAAATCCTAAAAACACTATGAAAAATCTATTAGAAGTAATAAACAAATTAAGTGAACTTGTAGGATAGAAAGTCAACATAGAAAAACCAGTCACATTTCTACATACTAAAAATGAGGTATCTTAAAAAGAAATAAAGAAAACTCTTTTATTCTCAGTAACATCAAAACTAATAAAAAAATTGAGAAATAAATTTAATTAAGGATGGGACAGGCACCTGGGTGGCTCAGTCATTAAGCGTCTGGGATCAGGCCCCGCATCGGGCTCCCTGCTCAGCAGGGAGTTTGCTTCTCCCTCTCCCATTCCCCCTGCTTGTGCTCTCTCTCTCGCTGTACCTCTCTCTGTCAAATAAATAAATAAAATCTTAAAAACAAAACAAAACAAAACAAAAGGATGGGAAACGTCTGTGTACTGGAAACTACCAAACTTTGGTAAAAGGAATTGAAGAAGACATAAACATTAAGAAAGGTATTCTATGAGAAGAACCATGAGAGACGATGGACTCTGAAAAACAAACTGAGGGTTCTAGAGGGGAGGGGGGTGGGAGGATGGGTTAGCCTGGTGATGGGTATTGAGGAGGGCACATTCTGCATGGAGCACTGGGTGTTATGCACAAACAATGAATCATGGAACACTATATCTAAAACTAATGATGTAATGTATGGGGATTAACATAATAAAAAATTTAAATGTAAAAAAAAAAATAAAAAAAATAAAAAGTTAATCCTAAAAAAAAAAAAAAAAAGAAAGGTATTCTATGTTCATGGATCAGAATTAATATTGCTAAAATGTCCATATCGAAATTTCAATAGCATTTTTTACAGAAACACAAATAACAATCCTAAAATTTGTGTGGTACTGGAAAAGAGTAGCTAAAGCAATTCTGAGAAAGAAAAACAAAACTGGAGGCATCACATTTCCTGATTTCAACTATTCTACAAAGAAAACTGTAGTATCAAAATAGTGTGGTATTGACATAAATATAGACAGAGACCAACGAAAGAGACCCAAGAGCGCCAAAACAGACCCTCACTTATAAGATCAAACAATATTTGACAGGAGTGGCAAAAATATTAGATGGGGAAAGGATAATCTTTTCAATAAATGATGTTGGAAAAAGCAGATAACTACATGTAGAAGAATGAAATTTGACCCTTACCTTACATCACTTACAAAAATTAACCTTAAATGGATTAGAGAATTAAATATGAGACCTGAAACTGAAAAACTCCTAGAAGAAAACATAGGGCAAATCTTGAGTTTAGTCTTTGCAGTGAGTTTTTGGATATGATAGCAAAAGCACAAGAAAGAAAGGCAAAAATTAATAATTGATGTTACATCAAACTAAAAATCTTGTGGATAGCAAAAGAAACAATCAACAAAATGAAAAGGTAACCTACAGAAAGAGAGAAAATATGTGCAAATCATATATCTGCTAGAGTTTAACAGTAAAAATATATAAGGAACTCATACAATTCAATAGTGAAAAAAAAAAGAAAGAAAAAAAAAAAGAAAAAAAATCCAATTTAAAAATGGCCAAAGTAACTGAACAGACATTTTTCCAAAGAAGACATACAAATTGTCAATGAGTACTTGCAAAGGTGCTTGACATCATTAATGGTCAGGGAAATGCAAATCAAATCTAGAATGAGATGAATGGCTATTGTCAAAAGACAAGAAATAAGTGTTGGCAAGGATGTGGATAAACGGAAACAATTGTGCACTGTTGGTGAGAATGTAAATCGGTACAGCCACTATGGAAAACATCATGGAGGTTCCTCAAATAATTAAAATAGAACCACCATATGATCTAGCAATCCTACTTCTGGGTATATATACAAGGAAAATGAAAACAAGATCTTGAAGGCATGCCTGTACTCCCTGCTTATTGCAGCATTATTTACAATAGCTAAGACATGGAAACAATCTAAGTGACCATTGACAGATGAATGGATAAAGAGAAAAACATATATACGATGGAATATAATTCAGTCATGAGAAAAGGAAATCTTGTTACTTGTCATAACATGGATTATTAAAGGCATTATGCTAAGTGAAATAACTCACACAGAGAAAGACAAATACTGTATGATCTCATTTAGATGTGGAATCTTGAAAAACCAATTCATAAAAACAATGAGTAGAATGGTGATTACCAGGGAGTAGGGTGTCTGGAAAATGGGGAGATATTGATCAAAGGTTCAAACTTCCAACTTCCAGTTATAAAATGAATAAGTTCTGGTGATAGTGTGCAGCATGGTAATTATAGTTAATAATATTGTATTACATGCTGGAATGTTGCTCAGAGAGTAGATCTTAAATGTTCTCACCTCAAAAATGAAATGGTAATTTTGTGACATAATGAAGGTGTTAAGCTAAGGCTATTGTGGTAATCATTTTACAATATATGTGAATCAAATATTAATACATGTACACATATTGATATTTTAACACCTTAAACTTACACAATGTTATATGGCAATTATAGCTCAATAAAATAGGGAAATAATTAAGAAAGAAGGGAAATCAGGCAGTTATATCTACACTTATAGTATAGTCCCCTATACTTCAGGATCTCAAAGCAACAACAAATAATCACTCATTTCAAAACTATATTTGCTAATTATAGTAGACTGAAATTCCCACATTAATTCCTTGTCCATTTGAGTTAAGATATTAAAAAGCTTTATGAAATTCTATCAACAATTAATATTTGAG
The DNA here is from genome assembly GCF_004348235.1 of Phoca vitulina. Classification (NCBI taxonomy): domain Eukaryota; kingdom Metazoa; phylum Chordata; class Mammalia; order Carnivora; family Phocidae; genus Phoca; species Phoca vitulina. Next base: position 573,874 of record NW_022589789.1, read on the forward strand.
AACCTATATTAAATATTCCCAACCTCTCTCAATATGTTTAGCAGGTTTTTGCTTCTAGTGGCACAAACTGAAATATCTACATATATCAATGAAGAAATTACCATCATGAGACTACCCAAGGCAACAAACTTAAGGGTCAACCTATCCTAATGATTACTTTGGGGGAAAAATGAGAATTGAGTACCTACCGGGGGAAAGAGTCCTACAATAAAATAAATAAATAAATAAATAAATAAATAAATAAATAAATAAAAAATAAATAAATAAATAAAGTGTTTTGGGGTGCCTGGGTAGCTCACATCAGTTAAGCATCTGCCTTCTGCTCAGGTCATGATCCTGGGATCCAGCCCCGCTTTGAGCTCCCTGTTCAGCAGGGAGTCTACTTCTCACTCTCCTCTCCCCTTCCCCCCACTCATTCTGTCTCTTGCTCTCTCTCAAATAAATAAACAAAAACCAAAAAAAAAAAAAAAAGTGTTTCAAAGTGGCACAAAGACAGACATCACCTATTGTAAACATAGCCTGGGACCAAAGAAACTGTCAAAAGCTCTACTTCTTTAGCCAAATTTATCTGAAAGATAAACGTACCCTGTGGGAAGATTAAACAGTGGTCAATGTCTTTCCACTTTACGTAATCAATAACTATAGTTTTAATCTTTCTTTGACAATCTAAGACCTAATAATAATAACTATTCATAGTGCCTTCCAGGCATAGTTGCATTATCTTCATTAATCCTTAAGACAATCCAAAGACAGATACATTATTATCCCTGTTTTACAGACAAGAAAATTGAGACTTTCAGGGATTGATAAATTTTCACACAACTAATCCCAAGAAACTAAGAATGTTTTCTTTTAGAGACTGAGCTCTCAAACATGATACTATACTGTGATATTAATTTATCCTCCAATAAATATTTAAACATCCATTTTGAGTTAGACACTGATTTTGAGATATATACTTTTTACAAAGAATTATGCTAAATATAATACGCAATATTTTTTGTTTTGTTCATGAATATTTTTCACATAAAAATGATTTTAGTTGATGATTTTTTTTCATATAAAAGTGATTTAGTATATTTGATACCTGGTCTCTGATCACACTGCACACATTTTCTGTTAGTTCACTTCATGTCATTAAGACTGCAAATTAACATATAATTTCTGAACATCTGTTCCATGTCTTGGACTCTGCTATGTTAAGTACTACAACAAAGATCTCTGTCCTCATAGGAGCTATTGTGGAGGGTTAAAACATGAAAAACGGAGTTACCTTACAGTGCAAGATGTGCCACAACAGGAGAAAAACTACAATCCAATGGAAATACCCACAACAGAGGCCTGAGCTCATCAGGGAAGTCTTCCCAGAAAACAGGAAGTAGAAGGAGTCGGCTAAGTAAAAAGCAAAAAAAAAAAAAAAAAAAGGAGTAGGGAAACTGTGTGAGAGACCTGAATGAGAGAGAGCAGACACACCCTGGAAAAGGAATGAAGTTGAGTGGGTCAGGATTGTGGAGCCATGGGAGTATAGAGAAAGATACACAGGAAAAAGCCATTGAGATACAGGCCCAAGGGTTGTGCAAGCCAAGGTGAGAAGATTGGACCCGGGGTTTTGAAACTTTTTCATCTATTTTAAAACCATATTTCCTTGCTTTATCAACTTGAAAAAATAACAACTGATCCCTTGATATGAAAGGTATACATTTAGTTAGCTTACAGTCCCTATTCTATAATGTCTTATAAGTATACATATGTGTATATGTGCACATGTGTGTATGTGTGTGCACACATGCATGTACTTTTGTTTACATTTGTTTCACTATTGGTTTCATTTGTAATTATAAATAATACTTTTAAATCTCTAATTTTGAACCACCAAATTCTGAAAGCATTAGAATGTCTCTTTACAAGCTGTGGATATTAGCGTTGTATATTGTCATACCCTAAATTTCTCTAGGTTCCACGTAGAAGGATAATAGTATTTACATTAAGTTATTACAATGAAGTTTTTTCTACTTTGCCTATAAATTGATTAAGAATTGAACATAAAAAATACACATTATCATGATTATATAGATAGTGCTTAATGATGTGCTAAGACTAGACTTCTTTTTCACTGGGTTCAGTGTATACTTGACTCATGTGTAAAGAGTATATTTGCCTTTCATAAAAGCCATCAGTTATTAATAATCATGTTACATGTTACTCTACTTCGTATTTCAGCAAGTCTTTGTTGAAGAATTTTTTTCCTGTAGTTTCTAATTCTCTTTCTTTTATTTTCCATTTTTGCAACAATTATTTTTATAAAATAATCAAATCTTTATTGAGAGCTCCAAGATTTCCCTCTTGGAGTCCTCTATTCTCCTACTTCAATTTGGACTGGTAAGCAGCTCCAACCTGGGAACTTCCTTCAGCACTCTCTTGGTTTGGAGCTGCTATTAGAATGAAGGGATCAAGTTTAGCTTGATTTGATTGTGGCATGACTAGTAGTAATTGAGATATACTAGTGTGGAGTTTATGATCAAGATGATATTTGAAGTTAAGTATTTGCAGCCATCAGGTTTGATGATACCAACCAGTGAAAATACAATACAAAATTCCGATAGTAACATACAATAATATATGTGCAATATTGATTATTTTATGAACCCAAATACTAATTGAGATAATTGTTTCATCATGATTCAATAACATTAAGCTCATATCAGAAAAAAAATGTTATTATACAGAGCAATAGAATTATTGATGTAGCCATTATGCTATGAAATTCAAGTAATTTAGTCCAGAAAGCAATGCTAATCATATATATTCTAAACTTTAAATATACTTTATTTTCAAAACAAGAAAATGAAATGGATTTTTGAAAAAAAGTGCTCACTTGATTTCCATTATAAATTGTGGCTGTTTCAAAATGTTGAGATTTTTTTTTTTCAATTACATATCTACATGATACAATTTTTTCCAAAAGGTTTTATTTACTTATTTGACAGAGAGAGAGATAGCGAGAGCAGGAACACAAGCAGGGGGAGTGTCAGAGGGAGAAGTAGGCTTCCCACTGAGCAGGGACCTGTGATATATTTAATTAATAGTTGTTCTTCCTATAGCTTGCAGGTCCATGTATATATATATATATATATATATATATATATATACTAAAAATGAACTAAAAATAATTTCCTTCCAGTCTACAGTATTTATGTTATCAAGGCTCTACCTGAATATAGATATCCACCAACACATCAACTAACCCCTTTAAGCTGATGTTTGCCTAATTTGAAATATATCATAAGTGCATTTATTATATACATGGTACATTATTTACATTTGGTGTATAAGCTTGAATTCCTTAAACTACACATAGGCAAGTTTAAAGAGCAACTGCTTCAGATCAAGAGTACTTCTGTGAAGGAGTATTTCATCACAAAATCAAGTATCTTTTCTACAGTCTTTTTAGGTGAGAAAATCTTTTTTATATTATTTGGATCTCATATATTAAATTTCAGGTTAAATTTTTTCATCTATCTTACAGTGAACAGTGGGGGAGGGACCTAAAATGGCAGACTAACACTGCATGTACCTTTTATCCATCAATTTACAAACTAATGAACCTGTCATTATATAGAATGTTAATGGGGGCACCTGGGCGGCTCGGTAGCTAAGCATCTGCCTTTGGCTCAGTTCATGGTCCCAGGATCCTGGGATCGAGCCCCGCATTGGGCTCCCTGCTTCAGGGGAAGCCTGCTTCTCCTTCTCCCATTCCCCCTGCTTGTGTTCCTGGTCTCACTGTGTCTCTCTCTGTCAAATAAATAAACAAAATCTTTAAAAAAATATATTAATGGTATGTGTCTTTTCTACACATTTTTAGAAGCCGTGTAAGCACACTGAGAAACTACAAATTGATTTTACTAAGCAGTAATAATGTGAAGAAGGTGATCTGGAGATAGGTCTTAAAGACTAAGTGACTAGAGTTCAAACTGTAATTAAAATGTTTCTATTAGGCTTACCATGAACTGGCAGCAAAAGAAAAGCTATTTAATAACATAAAGTATTGTAACTGAGCTAACAGGCTCCTGACTAGCAGTTTCCAGATAGTTCTAACTTCATGTATATAAAACCTGTACTTTTTTTTGCCAAAGCCGATCAAATGTAAAATCATAAGCAAGTATGATGAGGCAATTAATTCTATCTCTTTTTTTTTTTTAAGATTTTTATTTATTTATTTGAGAGAGATGATGAGAGGAGAGAGAGAGCACATGAGAGGGGGGAGGGTCAGAGGGAGAAGCAGACTCCCTGCTGAGCAGGGAGCCTGATGTGGGACTCGATCCTGGGACTCCAGGATCATGACCTGAGCCGAAGGCAGTCGCTTAACCAACTGAGCCACCCAGGCGCCCCTAATTCTATCTCTTTGTTGACAATTTTGAAGCAAGATATAAAAAACAAATTATTCCAAGCCTGCCTTTCACTTTGCGTTTAGAAAAGAACTAGGTTACTGAAGTGAACTTTCTCAGAATCAAACTTAGCAAAGAATTGGGAATTTATTTGGTATAGAGGAGGCACAATTATTCCACAAGATTTCATTATACTACTGACACTTATGTTTTTATAAATGAGAAGGCAATTTGGTTTTAATCATGTCAATTTTATCAAAACTTCTAGTAGTTAATTACAAGAAGTGAGTGTACGTTAGAGGTTGAAGAACATGCTGTTTTAAATAAATTGGTATATTAATTACTATTTATATAATACAATATACCAATCAAGATAATTGCCTTAAAACTTCTAGTACTCTGGCTAAAGACAGCTTTGTTTTTGCATATGTATGAGAGAGACCACACTTTCCATAATGTGTATAATGGATAAGTCTTTCATTTGTGTATGCAATTGGTTATTCCTTAAATTCATGTTTAAATTAGCTTTACTATAAAGGACTATCACATAAATTCAAATGACTTACCACAAGGTTCTTCTAAGTCTCAAAGTATGTCTCATAGAAGATTTGCTTTAAATTCACATGTATGAAAAATTAATTGATATACCTTTCATTTATTTATTCAATAAATAAAAATTAAGCATATGTTTTGTATCAGGTTCTGGTCTAGGTGGTTTGTATACTTCAGTGAACCAAGGAATCAACAATCATTTTTATAATGTTTACATTCTAAAGAAGATAGATAAAAAATATATTGTATAGCATGACAGAATACAATACCTCTATGGGAAAAAGAGAAAGTAGAGAGGGATAAAGGGGTTTTGGGTGTACAAAACAGGCAGATTGCATTATTAAATGGGGTGATCAGGTGAAATGATGCCAGGTGAAATGGGGTGATCAGGTGAAATGATGCTAAGGAAGTAAGGGAGCTGACCATGGCCAAAAGAAAGTTGCAGGCAGAACCAAGCCCTGAAGTGGGAGAACATGGCTGACATGTTCAAAGAATCTCAAGAAAGTCAATGCGTCTAAAGCCAAATGACCTTAAGGAAGAGTAGTCAGAGATGAGAGTAGAGAAGTAACTGTGGTTCAGATCCAAAAGACCCTCTTGTAGATCATCTTAAGGATATTGACTATCATTTAATATACAACGACGAACCATAATAGCATTTTAAAAAGAGGAATGCCATGATTTCATTAATGTCTCAGAAGAATCATTAACTATTTGATAAAGATTGACATGGGGTTAGATGGGAGCTAAGAGAGCAATTAAGAGAAAATTATAATATTAGTAGATCAAAATACTAGTAGGAAAGGTGGTAACAAGTGTATAAATTCTGAATATATCTTGAAGGCAGAGCGAGCAAGATTTCCTGTTTGTATTGGCTGGTTGTGTGGGAGGGAATAGTCAGGAATGGGTCCATGGATTTTAGCTTGAGAAAACTGACGTGAAGTCTGTAAGTAAACCAGTTTGGAATGAATTTGTCAGGAAATCAATTTTGGAAATGTTAAGCTTGAAAAGACTAGTTTTACATTGAAGTGATGATTTAACTGAATATAAGAATTTGGGTTTCATAAAGATGTGTGGGCTGGAGATAAATATTTACAAAATATTGGCAGATAGATAGCATTTAAACATATTAAGATGAAATTAAATTATCAAGGAATTTACTATAACTAGAGAAGTAAATCAAAGACTAAAATCCTGGCACAACTTCTTGATAAGAGGTCAGAAAGTAAAGAATGAGTCAACAGATGAGACTGTGAAAGGGTATTAACGTGGTTGGAAGAAAACTATGAATGTGTAAGGAGGGTCCTGAAAGCCAAAGGGAGAGACAGTATTAAGAAGAGGAAGTGGTAACTGTGTCTCATGTTATTGATAAGTCAGGTAAAATGAAAACTGAAAAGTGTATCAATTTAGCAATGTGGACCTTCACCAAAGCAGTTTTTGTAAAATGATTGAGGTGAGAGCCAGATTGGAATAAAATTCTACAAAATTTTTTCTCTCTCAAATTTAACAACTATAGTTTTTATACCTTAGTGAATTAAACCCTTCCTTTTTCCACAGAACATAGTTCAACTTAACAAAATGGAAGAATTCACTGACCTTATGGTTATCTTATGACCAATGACAATTCCAAGTTAATTTTTTAAATATATGTTTATATATTTAACTTACATGTTTAGTTCATACATATCTCCAGTCTTGCAAATGGATATGGTTATTATAAACTCTATCAAGAAGGATGGTGCCTTCTGAGAGAGTACCAAAGCTAACCCAAGTTCAGAAGAGTGCTTTTTTTTCTTTTCAAATATTCCCAGAAGTCTTGGAATGAACAGAATTTGCTCATCAGACTGCACTCTTAACTAAATGATAAGTCTAAAATGAAATTCTTGTAAAGTCTAAACTGTATAAGATCCTGTGTAAAATTTTAAATCCTATTAAACTAATATAACTGATAACTAACTGATTTTATATGTTTTATATATACTTAATTAAAAAGAACAGCAAGATTTTTTTCCAATTAATTAGACAAGCTTAAAACAAAAGGAAATAACCAGAGACCACAAAGAGAGAAGATAAAACATAGAGTGGGTTAAGGAAGTTAAAGCTTGCAAGACACACAGAAATTTTAGATTAGAGAGCCCAGAACCTTGAAATTTGTCTTCCTGTGCTTATATAGGAACAGAGTATGTAAGCATACATAAAAAGAGGGAGCTAGAACTCAGCTCCCCACCATTATAATAAAGACTTTAAAATATTCTTTTGTATAAGCTAGAAAAGAGTACACAATAATCTGAAAAAACAGCTGGAAATCTTGCTGTCTATATACTATTTGAAGATGGGAAAATTTCCACTACAATAAAAAACACACATATTCAATAAATAAATAGATTTTTCAGACATCCCAGTATCATAATTGAAATTACAAAGAATTCTTAACAAAAAGGTTAAATAGAAAATATAATGCAGATTAGGTAAATAAAAAAAACATTTTCAAAAAGTGAAATAAACCCATGATAATACTAGAAAAAAATTTAACTTAATTCTCCTAAAAAAATAGCTCACAAAGACATAAATATCAAAATAAAAAAGATTGGGCACAGAATAGTAGACATAGAATTCTTTATATAATAAACAGAAACTTATCTTTTCAAAACTTTTCAAAACATGGGCGGGGGGGGCTGCACCTGGGTAGCTCAGTCAGTTAAGTGTCTGCCTTCAATGCAGGTCATGATCTCAGGGTCCTGGGATCCAGCACTGCATGGGGCTCCCTGATCAGTGGGGAATCTGTTTTTCCCTCTCCCTCTGCCCCTACCTCCAGCTCATGCTCTCTCTCTCTCTTTTTCTCTCTCTCTCAAATAAACAAATTAAAAAAAACAAAAATCCCCAAACTTTTCAAAACATGTTTAGAAAATGATCATATATTAGAATTTTTAAAAAGTTAACAATATGTAAATATATATTTTATTTAGGATATATTTCCTTAAAAGTCAACAAAATAATAAATTAATACAAAAGAGATCAGCCATAAGTGTAGTTGTAAAGTAAAAATCACACTTCTAAATAATTCATTAATCAAAGAAAACATAATAAAAATTTAAGACTAATTAACATTGAATTATCCCCCAATTCACTGTGTATTAAAATGTGTAAGACGGGTGCAGTCAATTAAGCATCTGACTCTTGGTTTCAGCTCAGGTGGTGATCTCAGAGTCCTGAAATCAAACCCCACATTGGGCTCTATGCCCAGGGTGGAGTCTGCTTATGACTCTCTCTCCCTCTGCTCCTCCTCTGTCTCTCTCTCTCTCTCAAATAAATAAATAAATCTTAAAAAAATAAATACACATTTATATCTACCCCTTATTTACCTATTATCTGCAAACTCCAAGTGCATCTTCCTCTTTTGTGCTTGTAACACTAACACAGGCACTTTGCAAACTATATTTTTCCACTCTCAGTTGGCTTCCAGTTAGGGAACTACAAAGGCAGTGGAAAGTGCCTTCTTTGAGCATAGAATATATTTCTATTTCTTTGTGTCATCTTCAATTTCTTTCATCAGTGTTTTATGGTTTTCAGAGTACAGATTTTACACAAGGGAAATTTTTAATTAGGAAAAAAAGGTCATAACTACAAGTAACTTATGAAAGAAAAAAATCACAGGTAAAAGCAAACATATAGTAAAGGTAGTAGATGAATCACTGATAACGCCAGTATGGAAGTTAAAACAAAAGTAGTAAAATCAATTACATCTACAAAAAATAGTCAGGGGATATACAAAATAAAAATATGTATAATATCACATCATATACATAAAACAAGGAAAGAGGAGTAAAAATGTAATGCTTTTAGAATGTACTTAAGCTTAAGCAACCATCACTTTATTATACCCTGTTGTACACATAAGATGTTATGCATGAACCCAATGGTAACTACAAATAAAAAACCTACAATAGATACACACACACTAAATAGAGAGAGTGAGAGAGAGAGAGAGATCTAAGCATAGAAATAGAGAAAGCCATCAAACCACAAAGGAGGAGAGCAAGAGAAGAATAAAAAGCAACAGAAAAAACTTCAAAAACTATAAAAAAAACAATTAACAAAATGCTGATAAGTATATAACTGAATAATTATTTTAAATGCAAATGGACTAAAGACATCTATCAAAAGACATAGGATGACTTTGGATAAAAAACAAGACCCATCTATATACTATCTATAAAAGACTCACCTCAGACATAAACACACAGATTGAAAGTAAAAAAAAAAAGAGGAAAAATATATACCATACAAATGAAAGTTAAAAAAAACCTGGAGTAGCAACAATTTTTTTTTTAAATATTTTATTTATTTGACAGAGAGAGACACAGTGAGAGAGGGAACACAAGCAGGGGGAGTGGGAGAGGGAGAAGCAGGCTTCCCGCCGAGCAGGGAGCCTGATGTGGGGCTCGATCCCAGGACCCTGAGATCATGACCTGAGCCGAAGGCAGACGCTTAATGACTGAGCCACCCAGGCGCCCCAGTAGCAACACTTTTAACAAATAAAATAGATTTTAAAATAAAGGCTGTAGCTAGAGATAAAAACCACTACATAATGATAAAAAATCAATCCAACAAGAGGATATAACATTAATAAATACCTATGGACACAACATAGGAGCACCTAAATATATAAAGAAAATGTTAACAGAAATAAAGGGAGAAATTAATAGAAATACAATAATGGGGAATTTTATCAACTCACATACATCAATGGATAGATTGTCCAGGCAGAAAGTCAACAAGGAAAGAAGGCCTTGAATGACACATTAGACCAGATGGACCTAATAGATATATACATCCAAAAACAGCAGAATACACATTCTTTTCAAGTGCACATGAAACATTCTCCAGGACAGATTACATGTTAGGCCACAAAAATATCTCAATAAATTTCAAAGGATTGAAATCATATCAAGCATCTTTTCCCACTACAACAGTATAAAACTAGAAATCAATTACAAAAAAAAAATACTGGAAAAAAACACAAACACATGGAAACTAAACAATGCACTACTAAACAACCTATGGGTCAATGAGGAAATCAAAGAGGAAATAAAAATATACATGGAGACACGTAAAAATGAAAACACAATGATTCAAAATCTTTGGGACACAGTGAACGCAGTTCTAAGGGAGAAGTATATAGCAATACAAGCCTACCTCAAGAAAGAAGAAAAATCTCAAATAAACAACTTAAAGTTAGACCTAAAGGAGCTAGAAAAAAAATTAAAAGGAACAAACAAACCCAAAGCTAGTAGATGGAAGGAAATAATAAAGATTAGAGCAAAAATAAATGAAATATAGACTAAAAGAAATAGGAAAACCCAGTGAAACCAAGAGTTGGTTCTTTCAAAAATAAACAAAATTGATAAACATTTAGCCAAACTCATCAAGAAAAGAGAAAGAGATTTTTTTGTAAAGACCTTTCAACTGTAATGAGAAAAAAGAGTTAGAGACAGATCCTCATAGACACTAGAAGGTAGGCTTCATGCTCAGTGTGGAGCCTAATGCAGGGCTTGAACTCACAATCCTGAGATCAAGACTGAGAAGAGATCAAGAGTCTGATGCTTAACTGACTAAGCCACCCAGATCTACCTGAGTGTCAGAAGGCTTCTCTTCCCCTGAAAACCCAGGAAAATTCTTGGAGGCCTTTTTTTAGTAAGTACCTATATATTAAAGAAAGCCTATGATTTTGGCAAAGATGGCAGAGGAGTAGAGGACCCTATTCCAACTGGTCCCCTGAATTGAGCTGGATATCTACCAGACCACTCTGAACACCCAAGAAATCAGCCTGAGATGTAAGAAAGTATATCTGGATCTCTACAAACAGAATATCACCGATGGTTGGTTTTGAGGTATGAAGCAGGGAGCTGTGACTCTGTGGGCAGATATTGGAAGATAAATGGAAGGGGTTGGGAGCCTCCAGGATCCTGCACCACTGGAGCTCAAAAGCCTCCCACACTGGGGATCAGGCACAGACTTGCAGACCGGTAGCAGCGGGGAAAGGACTTTAGGGCAGCCCTCCAGACTGAAACCTGGAGCGGCGGGGCCATGTATGGGAACTCAGGGTGGCTGGCAGTTTTAGAAACAAAAAGGGCAGAGAGGTGCCTGGACCTGGAAGTTAGGACTGGGAGTGCTGCTGAGGGGCGTACAACCCAGGACACTGTGGTTTTAGAAGCACAGACAGAAATGGAGACAGTGTGGCCTGGAGAGCTCACTGAAGAACAGACTGTGATCTCTCTGTTCTGAGGCAGAGGGTCGAAATCGGTTTTTTCTGCTCTGACTCTTAGCAGAGACACGGAAAGCCGCCAGAGAACAAAAGCCCCAGAAAGCTGGTTTTCTCTGTGCCCATCCCCCCCAAAGGGGGCAGGGCGACTCTGCCCAAACAGGGTTGTCTGAGTAACAGCCCAACAGGCCCCTCCCCCAGAAGACAGGCTGGAAGAACAAGAGGCTGACAACCCTAAGGTCCCTATAAAACAGGTCCATCTTGTTTGGGTTGTGGTCAATAATTTGGATTCTGTACGTTCCCTCAACCACAACTCAACAGAATGACTAAGAGGAGGAACCCCCAAAATAGGAAAGACTGAGAAACTGTGACTTCTGCCACAGATTTACAAATGGATATAGATATAAGCAAGATGTTGGAAAAAGTCTTCAGGGTAACAGTTATGAAGATGATAGCTAGAATGGAGAAATCAATGAATGGCAACATAGAGTCTCTAAGGGCAGAAATGAGAGCTGAACTTACAGAACTTAAAACTGCTATCAATGAGATCCAATCTAATTTAGATATTCTAATAGCTAGGGTAAACTAGGCAGAAGAACGAATTAGTGATCTAGAAAACAAACTGATAGAAAAAAAGGATCAGGATGGGGTCTGGAACAAATAGCTTAAAATCCATGAAAACAGAATTAGAGAAATAAGTGATGCCATGAAACATTCCAGTGTCAGAATTTTTGGGATCCCTGAGTGTGTGGAGAGAGAGAGAGAGGAATAGAAGATATATTTGAGCAAATCGTAGCTGAGAACTTCCCTAATCTAGGGAATGAAAGAAACATTCATGTCCTAGAGACAGAGAGGACCCCTCTGAAGATCAAGGAGAACAGACCAACACCCCAGCATATAATAGTAAAACTAAGTGAGGCAGAAGAATGAATAAGCGACCTGGAAGACAATTTAATAGATAAAAAAGGGAAAAGAGGAGGCCAGGGAAAAACAACTCAGAATCCATGAAAATAGAATCAGAGAAATAAGTGACACATGAAGTGTTCCAATGTCAGAATCATTGGAATGCCTGAGGGAGTGGAGAGAAAGAGAGGACTAGAAAATGCATTTGAGCAAATCGTAGCTGAGAAATTCCCTAATCTGGGAATGAAACAAACATTCGTGTCCTAGAGGCAGAGAGGACGCCTCCCAAGATCAAGGAAAACAGGCCAGCACCCCGGCATGTAATAGTAAAACTTGCAAATCTCAGAACCAAGGAAACCATCTTAAGGGCAGTTAGAGGAAAGAGATTCCTTACATACAGAGGGAAGAACATCAGAATAATGTCAGACCTATCCACAGAGACCTGGCAAGCCAGAAAGGGCTGGCAAGACGTATTCAGGGTACTAAATGAGAAGAACATGCAGCCAAGAATGCTTTATCTGGCAAGGCTGTCATTTAGAATGGATGGAGAGATGCATAGCTTCCTGGACTGCCAGAAATGGAAAGAATATGTGACCACTAAGCCAGCCCTGTAACAAATATTAAGGGGGGTTCTATAAAAGGAGAAAGAACCCAAGAGTGATATAGAATAGAAATTTACAGAGACAATGTATAAAAACAAGGACATTACAGGCAACATGATGACCATAAATTCATATCTTTCAATAATCATTCTCGACATGAATGGCCTAAATGCTCCTATAAAATGGCATAGGGTTGCGGATTGGGTAAAAAGACAGGCCCCATCCATATGCTGTCTGCAAGAGACTCATTTTGAACCTAAAGATACATCCAGACTGAAAGTGAAGGGATAGAGAACGATCTTCCATGCCAATGGACCTCAAAAGAAAGCTGGGGTAGTGGGCGCCTGGGTGGCTCAGATGGTTAAGCATCTGCCTTCGGCTCGGGTCGTGATCCCAGGGTCCTGGGATGGAGTCCCGCATCGGGCTGCTTGCTCAGTGGGGAGTCTGCTTCTCCCTCTCCCTCTGCCTCTCCCCCTGCTTGTTCTCTCTCTGTCTCTCTCGCAAATGAATAAATAAAATCTTAAAAAAAAAAAAAAAAAGAAAGCTGGGGTAGCAATTCTCATATCAGACAAACTAGATTTTAAGCAAAAGACTGTAGTTAGAGACACAGAAGGACACTATATCATTCTTAAAGGGTCTATCCAACAAGATCTAACAATTGTAAATATCTATGCCCCCAACATGGGAGCAGCCAACTACATAAGCCAACTGTTAACCAAAATAAAGAGACATACTGATAATAATACGTTAATTGTAGGAAACCTCAATACTCCACTCTCAGCAATGAACAGATCATCTAAGCAGAAAATCAACAAAGAAACAAGATCTTTGAATGACACACTGGACCAAATGGACCTTATAGATATATACAGAACATTCCACCCTAAAACAACAGAATACTCGTTCTTCTTGAGGTCACATGGAACTTTCTCCAGAATAGACCACATACTGGGTCACAAATCAAGTCTCAACCAATACCAAAAGACTGAGATTAGTCCCTGCTTTTCCCAGACAATAATGCTTTGAAATTAGAAGTCAATCACAAGAAAAAATTTGGAAGAAATTCAAAAACTTGGAAGTTAAAGACCATTCTGCTTAAGAATGTTTGGGTCAACCAAGAAATCAAAGAAGAACGTAAACAATTCATGGAAACCAATGAGATGAAAACACATTGGTCCAAATCCTATGGGATACAGCAAAGGCAGTCCTCAGGGGGAAATACATCCAAGCCTCACTCAAAAAAATAGAAAAATCCTGAATTCACCAACTAACTTTATACCTTAAAGAACTGGAGAAAAAGCAACAAATTGTGCCTAAACCATGCACAAGGAGGGAAATAATTAAGATTAGAGCAGAGATCAATGAATTAGAAACTAGAAATACAGTAGATCAGATCAATGAAACTAGAAGCTGGTTCTTTGAAAGAATTAATAAGATCAGTAGAGGGGCGCCTGGGTGGCTCAGTTGGTTGGGCGACTGCCTTCGGCTCAGGTCATGGTCCTGGAGTCCCGGGATCGAGTCCTGCATCGGGCTCCCTGCTCGGTGGGGAGTCTGCTTCTCCCTCTGACCCTCCTCCCTCTCGTGCTCTCTGTCTCTCATTCTCTCTCTCAAATAAATAAATAAAATCTTTAAAAAAAAAAAATAAGATCAGTAGACTTATCCAAAAGAAAAGAGGAATGGACCCAAATTAATAAAATTATGAATGAAAAAGCAGAGATCACAACTAACACCAAGGAAATAGAAATAATTATCAAAAATTATTATCAACAACTATATGCTAATAAATTAAGAAACCTGGAAGAAATGGATGCCTTCCTGGAAACCTATAAACTGCCAAGACTGAAACAGGAAGAAATTGACAAACTGAATAGGCCAATAACCAGCAAGGAGATTGAAGCAGTGATCAAAAACCTCTCAAAAAGCAAGAGTCCAGGACATGATGGATTCCCTGGGGAATTCTACCACACAATCAAAGAAGAAATAATACCTATTCTACTGAAGCTGTTTCAAAAAATAGAAACAAAGGAAAGCTTCCAGACTCATTCCATGAGGCCAGCATTACCTTGATCCCCAAACCAGGCAAAGACCCCATCAAAAAGGAGAAATTCAGACCAATATGGACTCCAAAATTCTCAACAAAATCGTAGCTAATAGGATCCAACAGTACATTAAAAGGATCATCCACCATGACCAAATGAGATTTATCCCTAGGGTGCAAGGGTGGTTCAACATTCGCAATTCAATCAATGTGATAGAACACATTAATAAGAGGAGAGAGAAGAACCATATGGTCCTCTCAATTGATGCAGAAAAAGCATTTGACAAAATACAGCATCCTTTCCTGATTAAAACTCTTCAGAGTATAGGGATAGAGGGAACATTTCTCATTGTAATAAAATCCATCTATGAAAAACCTACAGCGAATATCATCCTCAATGGGGAAAAGCTGAGAGCCTTTCCCTTAAGATTAGGAACATGAGAAGGCTGCCCACTCTCACCACTATTGTTCAACATAGTACTAGAACTCCAAGCAACAGCAATCAGACAACAAAAGAAATAAAATATATTCAAAATGGCAAAGAAGAAGTTAAACTCTTTCTCTTCCCAGATGACATGATACTTTATGTGGAAAATCCAAAAGACTCCACCCCCAAATTACTAGAACTCATATAGCAATTCAGTAATGTGTCAGGATACAAAATCAATGCACAGAAATCAGTTGCTTTCTTATACACTAACAATGCAACTGTAGAAAGAGAAATTAGAGAATTGATTCCATTTACAATAGTACCAAAAACCATAAGATACCTGGAATAAACTTAACTAAAGAGGTAAAGGATGTGTACTCTAGGAACTACAGAACACTCATGAAAGATATTGAAGAAAACACAAAAAGATGGAGAAACATTCCATGCTCATGGATCAGAAGAATAAACATTGTTAAAATGCCTATGCTACCCAGAGCAATCTATACCTTCAATGCCATCCCGATCAAAATTCCAATGACATTTTTCAAAATGCTGGAACAAACAATCCTAAAATTTGTATGGAATCAGAAAAGACCCTGAATTGCCAAGGAAATGTTGAAAAAGAAAAACAAAGCTGGGGGTCTCATGGTGCCTGATTTCAAGCTATATTACAAAGCTGTGGTCACCAAGACAGCATGGCACTGGCACAAAAACAGACATATAGACCAATGGAACAGAATAGAGAGTCCACATATGGACCCCCAACTCTGTGGTCAAATAATCTTTGAAAAAGCAGGGAAAAAAATAGGCAATGGAACAAAGACAGTCTCTTCAATAAATGGTGCTGGGAAAATTGGACAGCTATATACAGAAGAATGAAACTCTATCATTCTCTAACATCATACACAAAGATAAACTCAAAATGGATGAGAGACCTCAATGTGAGACAGGAATCCATCAAAGTCAGTGACCTCTTCGACATAGGCCACAGCAACTTCTTTCAAGACACGTCTCTAAGGCAAGGGAAACAAAAGCAAAAATGAACTTTTGGGACTTCATCAAGATAAAAAGCTTCTACACAGCAAAGGAAACAGTCAACAAAACAGAGAGGTAACCCACAGAATGGGAGAAGATATTGGCAAATGACACTACAGATAAAGGGCTGGTATCCAAGATCTATAAAGAACTTCTCAAACTCAACACCCAAAAAGCAAATAATCAAGTTAAAAAATGGGCAGAAGACATGAACAGACACTTCTCCAAAGAAGACATACAAATGGCTAACAGACACATGAAAAAATGTTCGTCATCATTAGCCATCAGGGAAATTCAAATCAAAACCACATTGAGATACCACCTTACACCAGTTAGAATGGCAAAAATGGACAGGGAAAGAAACAACAAATGTTGGAGAGACTGTGGAGAAAGGGAAACCCTCTTACACTGTTGGTGGGAATGCAAGTTGGTACAGCCACTTTGGAAAACAGTGTGGAGGTTCCTCAAGAAATTAAAAATAGAGCTACCCTATGACCCAGCAATTGCACTCCTGGGTATTTACCCCAAAGACACAGATGTAGTGAAAAGAAGGGCCATATGCACCCCAATGTTCATAGCAGCAATGTCCGCAATAGCCAAACTGTCGAAAGGGCCGAGATGCCCTTTAACAGATGAATGGATAAAGAAGATGTGGTCCATATATACAATGGAATATTACTCAGCCATCAGAAAGGATGAATACCCAACTTTTACATCAACATGGATGGGACTGGAGGAGATTATGCTAAGTGAAATAAGTCAAGCAGAAAAAGTCAATGATTATATGGTTTCACTTATTTGTGGAACATAAGGAATAGCAAAGAGCACATTAGGAGAAGGAAGGAAAAAACGAAGGGAGAGAATTCAGAGGGGGAGACGAATCATGAGAGACTATGGACTTCTGAGAATGAAACTGAGTGCTTTAGAGGGGAGGGGGGTGAGGGGATGGGTGAGCCTGGTGATGGGTATTAAGGAAAGCATGTATTGCTTGGAGCTCTGGGTGTTATACGCTAACAATGAATTATGGAACACTACTTCAAAAACTTATGATGTAATGTATGGTGACTAACATAACACAATAAAATAAAAGAAAAGAAAAAGAAAAGAGAAAGAGAGAGAGGATTCAAATAAATAGAATAAAAAATGAAGAAGAAATAACAACCAATAACACTACAGAAATACAAAGAATTGTAAGAAAATACTATGATTAATTGTATGCCAACAAATTGGACAGCCTAGAAAAGAATAGATAAATTTATAGAAACAGGCAATCTTCCAAAACTGAACCAGAATGAAATAGAAAATTGGAACAGTCTGATTACTAGTAAAGAAATTGAATCTGTAACCAAAAATTCTCAACAAACAAAAGTCCAGGACCAAACAACTTCACAAGTTAATTCTACCAAACTTTTAAAGAAGAGTAATACCTATTCTTCTCACACTATTCCAAAAAATTGAAAAGGAAGGAAAACTTCTGAATTCATTCTATGAGGTTAACACTATTCTGATACCAAAACCAGAAAAAGACACTATAAAAAAAAAAGAAAATCACAGGCCAATATTTCTGATGAACATAGATGCAAAAATCTTCAACAAAATATTAGCAACCCAAAATCAATAATATATTTTAAAAATGTATTCACCATGATCAAGTAGGGTTTATCCCAGGCATGCAAGGGTGATTCAACATTTGCAAATCAATCGATGTGATACACCATATCAACAAAACAAAGGATAAAAATAATATGATCATCCCAATAGATGCAGAAAAATCATTTGACAAAATACAACATCTGTGCATGATAAAAATTCTCAACAAAGTGGGGTTAGAGGGAACATATCTCAATATAGTAAAGGCCATATATGACAAACTCAGAGCTAATATAACACTTGATGCTGAAAAACTTAAAACTTTCCCTCTAAGATGAGAAACAAGACAAGGATGTCCACTCTCACCACTTTCATTCATTATAGTACTGGAAGTCTTAGCCACAACAATCAGACAAGAAAAATAAATAAAAGCATCCAAACTGGTAAGAAAGAAGTAAAATTTTACTATTTGCAGATGATGCTATATATAGAAAACCCAAAGGATTCCACCAAAAACTTTTAGAACTGATAAATGAATACCAGGATACATAATAAATACACAAAAATCTGTTGTGTTCTTATGCACTAATAACAAAGTAGCAGAATGCCATTTACAACTGCACAAATAAAAAATAAAATACCTAGGAATAAATTTAACCAAGAAGATGGAAAATCTGTACTCTGAAAACCATAAGACATTGATGAAAGAAATTGAAGATGACAAATATGGAGAGATATACCATGCTTATAGATCGGAAAAATTAATATAGTTAAAATGCTCATACTACCCAAAACAATCTACAGGATCCCATGCAATCCTTTTTTTTTTTTTTTAAGGATTTTATTTATTTATTTGGCAGAGAGAGATACAGCGAGAGAGAGAACACAAGTGGGAAGAGTGGGAGAGGATGAAGCTGGCTTCCTGCTGAGCAGGGAGCCCGATGTGGGGCCTGATCCCAGGACCCTGGCATCATGACCTGAGCCGAAGGCAGACACTTAATGACTGAGCAACCCAGGCGTCCCTCCCATGCAATCCTTATCATAATACCAACAGCATTTTTCACAGAAGTGGAATAAATAATCCTAAAATTTATATGAAACCACAAAAGATCTTAAATACTCAAGCAATCTTGGGAAAGAAGAACAAAACTGGAGGTATAACAATACCAGATTTCAAGATATACTACAAATCTGTAGTAATCAAAACAGTATGGTAGTGGCACAAAAATAGTGGTACAAAAATAGCATATATCAATGGAACAGGATAGAGAGCTCAGAAATAAACCCTACCTAGATGTCAATTAATTTGTGACAAAGGAAGCAAGAATATAAAATAGAGAAAAGACAGTGTCTTCAATGAATGGTGTTGGGAAACCTGGACAGCTACATGCAAAAGAATGAAACTGGATTACTTTCTTATACAATACATAAAAAGAAACTCAAAATGGATTAAGACCTAAATGTGAGATGTGAAAACATAAAACTCCTTAAAGAAAACTACACAGTAATCTCTTAGATATCAGTCTTAGCAGCATATTTAAAGACATGTCTTCTTACGCAAGGGAAACAAAAGCAAAAATAAACTATTGAGAGTACACCAAAATAAAAATCTTTTTTGCACAGCAAAGGAAACCATCAACAAAATAAAAAAGACAACCTAGTGAATAAGAAGATATTTGTAAATGATAAATCCCATAAGGGGTTAATAACCAAAAATATAATAAATTTATGTAATTCAATACCAAAAAGACAAACAATCCAATTAAAAATGGACAGAGGACCTGAAAGACATTTTTTCCAAAGAAGTCATCCAGATGGCCAACAGACACACAAAAAGATGCTCAACATTACTAATCATGAGGGAAATGCTAATCAAAATCACAATGAGATATCACCTCACACCAGTCAGAATGGCTAGTATTAAAAAGACAAGAAATCACAATTTTGGTTGAAAATGTGCAGAATAGGGAATCCTCATGCACTGTTGGTGGGCATACAAATTGGTGTAGCACTATGAAAAACAGTGAAACACCTGAAACTAATGTAACACCATATGTTAACTATACTGGAATTAAAATAAAAAATGTAGATAGGTAGATGATAGATAGATGATAGATAGATAGATGATAGATAACATTGTATATCTGAAATTAATATAACATTGTATATCAACTATACTTCAGTAATTTAGAAAAAAATGTTTTATCAATGATCCAACTGATTGACAGAACAGAATCATTCTCTTTATAGTTAAAAATAAGAAAAGAATTTCAACTATTGCTTTTTTATTCAAAATTGTTCTCACATTCCTAGTCAATATAATGAGACAAGATGAATTAATGAATCGTACATATTGAAAAGAAAAATTTAAAACTTATGTGCAGTTTGTGTGTGCAATAACTGACAATTCTAAAATATATGTGGAAAAAAGAGTTTTAATTAATAATTTAAGTTGAATGATATTTGCTCATAAGAATATTGTGAACCCTGGTTAGTCAGATATCAATACTTATAATTCAAGACTAGACTCTAAATAACAACCAGTTGTAACTTTTGTATTATACATTGACCTTTACTCTCTGGAATATTTGACATGTTTGAAAGACAATTGAAAAATTTTAGAGTATTAGAATTTGTATTTCTTGAGTCATAATATAGTTGTTGCAATTTGTCTCATTAAAAAATAGAAGTGTTTCCAACTGATAATAAACATGTAATATTAATATTTACAATAATCTTGAGGGTCTTCTGTATGCAGATGTAAAAAAGTGAGATGAAAAATCACATGAATTGGGACAAAAATGGGATTACAATCCTTCATCTTCCATTTACTACTTTTGGCAAGTTGGATTAATCATGTCATCTCTCCAGGTTTCACTCTCCTTATCTATCAAATGGGTGATTGGGTAAGATCAGAGATGTGTATCTTTTTTTTAAATAGAAAAATTCTTTTATTCAAAATAAATACATGCATATACATATATACAGTATAATTGTATATACAAGCAAAATTACTTTTCTGTAAATAGTGCTTTGAAAGCCTCCAACTCTACTTCTTGCTGAAGCTTCCACCTCCTACTAAAAGTCCTGAAACAATTCCACATCACCTATTTTTTTATCATAAGAATAAATAAATTAAAAATTATAAATCTACAAGAAAAGAGAAACAGAACAGGAGGAAAAATTAGAATATGTCAACAAATTGTAGAAATCTAGAAAGTGGATGGTAGATGGTAATTGAGTCAAAATTAGAGAACACAATGCAAGAAAAAAAGCAAAAAAAGATTTAAGCCTTCTCTAAAGGAATGCACCACATTCTAATCCCTAAATTCTTCCTACAAATATTTTGAAGAAAAATGAGTACAGATAGTCAATGAAAAGCAAGAACAATAAAAAGTAAGGTGCACTAAGAAAGGATCAATAAAAACAAAGGATCACAATGATCAATCCATAAGATTTCAGATATTGGAATCATCAATACAAAGTGAAACAGCCGTTGTCCTTATATTTACAGAAATAAAAGACAAGTATGAAAACACTTGACAAGAATTGAAAACTAAAATAGGTAAACTAGAAAATAAAATTAAAAGCACAAACATATATCAAAAATAGAGTAACAATAATTAAAAACTCTGTATAGAAACTTTATAGACAAGTTGAAAGAGATGTAGAAAGAATTTGTGCATTAGAAGATAGATTAGAAGAAATTAGACAGAATGCCATGCAGAGGCAAGGATAAGGAGAAATAGAAAAAAAAAAGGGAAGAGAATAAGCTTAAATGAGAGAACAGTGAGAAGATCTAACATAAAATAAATTAAAATTCAGTAAGAAAAAAAGAAGTGAATGATCAGAGGCAATATCTGAAGCAATAATGACCAAGAATTTTCCAGGAGTGATAAAAAAACAATCTATAGGGGCGCCTGGGTGGCTCAGTCGTTAAGCGTCTGCCTTCGGCTCAGGTCATGATCTCAGGGTCCTGGGATCAAGCCCCGCATCGGGCTCCCTGCTCCGCGGGAAGCCTGCTTCTCCCACTTCCACTCCCCCTGCTTGTGTTCCCTCTCTCACTGTGTCTCTCTCTGTCAAATAAATAAAATCTTTAAAAAAAAAAAAAAAACAAAAAACAATCTATAAGTTCAAGTTGAGTAAATCTCAAACATAATTTTTTTAAAGTTCACAACTGACCATATTATGGTAAAGTAGCAAAATATCAAATATACAGAAAAAATCTTAAAAAGAGACAATGAGAGTATACAGCTGACTTAATATGAACAATGGAATATAGAACACACACTAGAAAAATATCTTCAATAGGCTGAAGAAAATGTTTGTCATCCTTAAATTTTATACTCTGTAAATATATTTCAAGAATAATGAGAAAATAAAGACATTTCATACAAAGAAAAACTTGAAGAGTTTTCCAATGGTAGAGACCCATTAAAAGACATTTTAAAGCATAAACTTTAGACGAAAAGAATCTGATCTCAGATGGCAAGTTAGTGATGTAGGAAGACATAGCATACAAATAAAGTGGTAAATATGGGAATATATCTAATTTAATATCGACTCAATAAAACTCTACTATTCATGTTCTTTGACATATAAAAAAAGTTTGAAAAATTGTTCAACAAAAGATACATGCAACTCAAGGGTTAGTGTGTTCTTATATTTTATACTATGAAGGAATAAGTTTTACCTAAATTAAAATTTTACTTAATAATGATGTCCCCAAGAAGGCAAATAGGAGACCCTGATCTCCGTAACCCCCCCCCCCCCAAAAATCAACAATTAGGGAACAAAAACAGCTCTGGGAGAGCTCAGGATATCACTGAAGAAACTTCAGCAACACAGCAAAATAAAAAAGAATAACTGCACAAAGAGGGAAGGAAGAGCAGCTAAATTCGCCTGCATCCCACAAGCCCACACTGTTCAGAGCCAAGAACAAACTCCCCATTCATAGGTGAATCATACCAAACATTTAAAAGAAAAATTAACACCAATTCTCAACTAAAATATGTCAAACTAAAATGCTTCTGTACAGCAAGGAAACAATTAACAAAGTGAACAGGCAACTATATATTGGGAGAAAATATTTGCAAAACAAATTTCTGATAAGGGGTTAATATTCAAAATATAAAAGGAACTCATACAATTCAATAGCAAAACAAATATAATCATCATCATCATCATCATCATCATCATCATCTAATTAAAAACTGGGCAGAGGAATTGAACACAAATTTCTCCAAAGAAAACATGCAAATGGCCAACAGGTATATCAAAAATTACTTGAAATCACTAATTTTCAGGGAAATGCAAATCAAGACCATAATGAGATATCATCTAACACGTGTTGTAGTAATTATTATCAAAAAAATCAAGAAATAGTAAATGCTGGCAAGGATGTGGAAGAAAGGGAACCTGGTGCACTGCAGTGGGAATGTAAAATGGTATAGTCACTGTGGAAAATCACTGTGGGGATTCCTCAAAATGTTAAAAATAAAACTACTAAATGATCTAGCAATTAAACTTCTAGTTCTATATCCAAAGAAAGTGAAAACACTCTGTCAAAGAGCTATTTACACTTCCATGTTCATTGTAGCATTATTCATAATAGCTAAGACATGGAAACAACCTAAGTGTGCATTAATGGAGATAGATGATGATAGATAGATAGATAGATAGGTGGTAGAGATAGATGATAGATAGATAGATAGATAGATAGATAGATAGATAGATAGATAGATGATAGATAGATAGATAGATAGATAGATAGATAGATAGATAGATGATAGATAGATAGATAGATAGATGATAGATAATATAATTCAATAAAAAGAAGAGAAGAATATCCTACCATTGCAACCACATGGACAGTCCTCCTTAAGATCATTAATCTAAGTGAAATAATTCAGACAGATAAAGACAAATACTGTATGATCTCATTTATATGTGGATTCTATAAACATTGAACTCATAGAAACAAAGAGTAGAATGGTGATTGCCAGAATTTGAGGGTTGGGGGAAATTGGGAAATGTTGGTCAAAGGTACAAACTTTCAGTTATAAGACAAGTAAGTTTTGGGTACTGTAAGGTACAGCATGATGACTATAGTTAATAATACTGTGCTGTATACTTGAAAGTTGCTATGAGAGTAGACAATAACAAAATGGTAATTATCTGAGGTGAAAGATGTGTTAACTAACTTTATTGTGGTAAACATTTTGCAAAATATATACGATATATAATGTTTACACCTTAAACTTACACAATGTTATGTATCAATTATATCTCAATAAAGCTGAAAAAATTCACTTTGAGCACTTAAGAATACAGGTTGTAAGGAGTGGTGGGGGTTGGGAGGGATGGGGTGACTGGGTGATAGACATTGGGGAGGGTATGTGCTATGGTGAGCACTGTGAATTGTGTAAGACTGTTGAATCACAGACCTGTACCTCTGAAACAAGTAATACATTATATGTTAAAAAAAAAAGAAGATAGTAGGAAGGGGAAAATGAAGGGGGGGAAATCGGTGGGGGAGACAAACCATGAGAGACTATGGACTCTGAGAAACAAACTGATGGTTCTAGAGGGGAGGGGAGTGGGGGGATGGGTTAGCCTGGTGATAGGTATTAAAGAGGGCACGTACTGAATGGAGCACTGGGTGTTATACGCAAACAATAAATCATGGAACACTACATCAAAAACTAATGATTAATGTATGGTGATTAGCATAACATAATAAAATAAAAAAAAAGAACACAGGTTGTAATTTTGGAAATAATTACTAATCCTCTTAGAAATACAGTTTTGATATTAAAAACCTATTGAAGGGAAATTGAAAATATAACATATATACAACATCCAAAAGAATAAGAAAGTATATATAAGTCATCTAAAATGAAATAAGATGAAAGAAAATATAGAATAGGTGAAATAAATGGTGAAGGCAAAATAAAAATATTTACTTAAGCTATAGTTAAAAATAAACATTCTGGTTAAAAGGTAACAATATCTTAAACCAAATGGTACTGTTCAGAAGTGTATAAAATGTGAAAATACAGAAGAAGTAAAAGTAAAACAGTGGAAAGGTCATGGCATTCTTATTTTACTATCAACAATTAATTTTAAAATAAGCATTTCAGAAATTAAGATGGTTCTTAATGATAAGTGATACAATGTTTTTATCATGTGATAATGATAACCATAAAATGATAATGATGTTTTCACAAAGAAAAAAATGATTTTAAATTTGTATGCATGTAATGACAGAAATAACATACAATTAGACAAACTTTAAGGCAAATATATAAATCAACAGCCATAATAAGAGATTGTAGCAATTTTCCTCAGGAACTAGTAGGACAAAATAAAAAAATAGGAGTCTATGGAAGATTTAAGCAATATGGTTAACAAATTTTTTTATGAGCTTATATGGAACATTGCAGCCAATAACTGAAGAATATTCTTTTTAAACACAAACAGAAACTTTACAAAAATTAACCATGTACTGAGCCATCAAGAAAATCTGAACAAATCTCAAATTCTTGTGCCAATGGTGTTCTCTAACGAAAAGATAATTATGCTACAAATAAATAACTAAATGGTTGTTAGAAAAATCCCCATATGTTTGCATACACAATGAAAATGAACAAACTACTTCCATGTACATTATAGACAAATCTTCAAATCTTGTAAGCCTAATATTAATTAAAAGAAGTAAGATATATGAGGACTTCAATAAAAGTGCAAAATAGGCAAAAAAAAAAAAAAAAAAAAACCCCCCCCCAAACCCACATTATTTAAGGATACAGTTGATAGGTAGTTAAACTAAGAAGAAAAAGAGAAAAAAAATTAATAAAAGTCTGGATGGTAGTTTACTTCTAAATGGTTGGATAAGGAAGATGCTGGAGGGCGTCTGGGTTATCATTGTTCCATATATTGACCAAAGTAAGAATTACAAGGGTATTCTCTTTAAAGTTATTTATTAAGGCACACATATTTATTTGTCTCTGTATATACATTGTATTTCACAGTGCATATAATATTAAAAATAAAATAAAATAAATTACATTTTGGTATGAATTCTTTGGAAAAACTAGTGTATTTATTTTTCATCCAAAGGAGTATTTATTTATTTATTTATTTATTTTTAAACTATTTATTTATTTATTTTTAGAGAGGGGGAGAGAAAAAGAGAGCGAGCACGAGAGTTGGGGGAAGGGCAGAGGGAGAGAATCTTTCAAGCAGACTCCCCACTGAGTGAGAAGCCAACCATGGGGCTTGATCCCACAACCTGTGAGATCATTTCCTGAGCCAAAATCAAGAGTTGAATGCTTAATCGACAAAGCCACTGACGTGCCCCTTTGAGCCAAAAGATTATTTAAAATACAATTATCTCCTATGCTGATTCTACCAAATATTAATATTAAAAGCTACACAATGTCCTATTAGTTAGGAATTATCTTTGTGCTGTAAGAATTTTAAAATCTTAGTGTCTTCTAACAATAAAGATTTATTTCTTGTTCATGTCATTGAAAATGAGTTGGTGGCAGAATAGGCAGTTACTCAGAGTTCCAGGCTTCTACACTTTGAGGATCCATTATCTCTAAGGGGCTTGGAATCCACCAATGAATTACCTCTATTCAGCATTCAAACTAGGAGTGGGAGAGAATATAGAGGATTAGGAAGAAAATTATAAGTGACTGTACTTTACTTTACCCCACATTCTACTGGCCAACACTAAATCACATGGCCTCATCAAACTGTAATGGAGGCTGGGAAATGTGTAAATTGTGCCTGGGTGGAAGAGGGGGACAATTTGTGAACATCCACCTAGTTTCCATCACAATTGAACAATCTCTGCCACTCTTTTATTATTTTTTTATTAACATATAATGTATTATTTGTTTCAGGGGTACCGGTCTGTGATTCATTAGTCTTACACAATTCACAACATGCACCATAGTGCATTCCCTCCCCAATGTCCATCACCTAGCCACCCCATCCCTCCCACCCCTGAGCAACCCTCAGTTTGCTTCCTGAGATTAAGAGTCTCTTATGGTTTGTCTCCCTCTCTGGTATTGTCTTGTTTCATTTTTCCCTCCCTTCCCCTATGATCCTCTGTCTTGTTTCTCAAATTTCTCATATCAGTGAGATCATATGATACTTGTCTTTCTCTGATTGACTTATTTCAATTACCATAATAGCCTCTAGTTCCATCCACATCATTGCAAATGGCAAGATTTCATTTTTTCTGATGGCTGCATAATATTCTATTGTGTGTATATATATATATATATACACACACACACACACCACATCTTATTTATCCATTCATCTGTTAATGGACATCTTGGCTCTTTCCATACTTTGCCTATTGTGGACATTGCTGCTATAAACATTAGGGCACATGTAACCCTTTGGATCACTACATTTGTATCTTTGGGGTAAATACCCAGTAGTGCAATTGCTGGGTCGTATAGTAGCTCTATTTTCAACTTTTTGAGGAACTTCCATACTGTTTTCTAGAGTGGTTGCACCAGCTTGCATTCCCACCAACAGTGTAGGCCCTCTACACTGGGGGTTCCCTTTCTCCGCATCCTCGCCAACATCTGTCATTTCCTGACTTGTTAATTTTAGCCATTCTGACTGGTGTGAGGTGGTATCTCATTGAGGTTTTGATTTGGATTTCCCTGATGCCGAGCAATGTTGAGCACATTTTCATGTGTCTGTTGGCCATTTGGATGTCTTCTTTGCAGAAATGTCTGTTCATGTCTTCTGCCCATTTCTTGATTGGATCATTTATTATTTGGGTGTTGAGTTTGAAAACTGTTTTATAGATTTTGGATACTAGCCCTTTATCTGTAGTGTCATTTGCAAATATCTTCTCCCATTATGTCAGTTGTCTATTGGTTTTGTTGACTGTTTCCTTGGCTGTGCAAAAGCTTTTTATCCTGATGAAGTCCCAATAGTTCATTTTTGCCCTTGCTTCCCTTGTCTTTGGCGATGTGTCTAGGAAGAAGTTGCTGTGGCTGATGTCAAAGAGGTTGCTGCCTGTGCTCTCCTCTAGGATTTTGATGGACTCCTGTCTCACATTGAGGTCTTTCAACCATTTGGAGTCTATTTTTGTGTGTGGTTTAAGGAAATGGTCCAGTTTCATTCTTCTGAATGTGGCTGTCAAATTTTCCCAACACCATTTGTTGAAGAGACTGTTTTTTTCCATTGGACATTCTTTCCTGCTTTGTCAAAGATCAGTTGACCATAGAGTTGTGGGTCCACTTCTGGGCTCTCTATTCTGTTCCATTGATCTATGTGTCTGTTTTTGTGCTAGTACCATACTGTCTTGATGATGATAGCTTTGTAATAGAGCTGGAAGTCCAGAATTGTGATGCCACCAGCTTTGCTTTTCTTTTTCAACATTCCTCTGGCTATTTGGAGTCTTTTCTGGTTCCATACAAATTTTAGGATTATTTGTTCCACTTCATTGAAAAAAGTTGATGGTATTTTGATAGGGATTACATTAAATGTGTGATTGCTCTAGGTAGCATAGACATTTTCTAAATATTTGTTCTTCCAATCCATGAGCATAGAATGTTTTTCCATTTCTTTGTGTCTTCCTCAATTTCTTTCATGAGTATTCTATAGTTTTCTGAGTACAGATTCTTTGCCTCTTTGGTTAGATTTATTCCTAAGTATCTTATGGTTTTGGGTGCAATTTTAAACGGGATTGACTCCTTAATTTCTCTTTCTTCTGTCTTGTTGTTAGTGTATAGAAATGCAGCTGATTTCTGTGCATTGATTTCATATCCTGCCAGACACAAAATGAAAGTCCGGAAAGCAGATTGGGACAAGAAGTATGTAACCTACAATGGTAGAAACATTAGATTGGCAGCAGACCTATCCACAGAAAGCTGACAGGCCAGAAAGGATTGGCATGATATATTCAGAGCATTAAACAAGATAAATATGCAGCCAAGAATACTGTATTCAGCTAAACTGTCTTTGAAAACAAAAACTAAAAGAATTTGCAAATACCAAACCAGCCCTTCAAGAAATATTGAAAGGGATCCTCTAAGCAAAGAAAGAGCCTAAAATTAACATAGACCAGAAAGGAACAGAGACAATACACAGTAACAATCACCTTATAGGCAATACTATGGCACTAAATTCATATCTTTCAATAGGTACCCTGAATGTAAATGGGCTAAATGCCCCAATCAAAAGACACAAGGTATCAGATTGGAGAAAAAAGACCCTATGCTGTCTGCAAGAGACTCATTTTAGACCCAAAGGCACCTCCAGATTGAAAGTGAGGGGGTGGAATATAATTTACCATGCTAATGGACACCAAAAGAAAGCTGGGGTGGCAATCCTTATATCAGACAAATTAGATTTTAAACCAAAGATTGTAATAAGAGATGAGGAAGGACACAACATCATACTTAAAGGGTCTATCCAACAAGAAGGTCTAACAATTGTAAATATCTACGCCCCTAACATGGGAGCAGCCAATTATATAAGCCAATTAATAACAACAACCAAAAAAACCCACATAGACAATAATACATAACAGTAGGGGACTTTAACATGCCCCTCACTGAAATGGACAGATCATCTAAGCAAAAGATCAACAAGGAAATAAAGACATTAAATGACACACTGGACCAAATGGACTTCACAGATATATTCAGAACATTCCATCCCAAAGCAACAGAATACACATTCTTCTCGAGTACCCATGGAACATTCTCCAAAATAGATCACAAATCAGGTCTCAACCGGTACCAAAAGATTGGGATCATTCCCTGCATCTTTTCAGACCACAATGCTTTGAAACTAGAACTCAATCACAAGAGGAAAGTCGGAAAGAACTCAAATACATGGAGGCTAAAGAGCATCCTACTAAAGAATGAATGGGTCAACCAAGAAATTAAAGAAGAATTAAAAAAATTCATGGAGACAAATGAAATGAAAACACAACTGTTCAAAATCTTTGGGATACAGCAAAGGCAGTCCTAAGAGGAAAGTATACAGCAATACAAGCCTTTCTCAAGAAACAAGAAAGGTCTCAAATACACAACCTAACCCTACACCTAAAGGAGCTGGAGAAAGAACAGCAAATAGAGCCTAAACCCAGCAGGAGAAGAGAAATAATAAAGATCAGAGCAGAAATCAATGAAATAGAAACCAAAAGAACAGTAGAACAGATCAACAAAACTAGGAGCTGGTTCTTTGAAAGAATTAACAAGATTGATAACCCCCTGGCCAGACTTATCAAAAAGAAAAGAGAAAGGACCCAAATCAACAAAATCATGAATGGAAGAGGAGACATCATAACCAACACCAAAGAAATACAAACAATTATAAGAACATATGATGAGCAACTCTATGCCAGCAAATTAGATAATCTGGAAGCAATGGATACATTCCTAGAGATGTCTCAACTACCAAAACTGAACCAGGAAGAAATAGAAAATCTGAAGAGTCCCATAACCACTAAGGAAATTGAAGCAGTCATCAAAAATCTCCCAACAAACAAGAGCCCAGGGCCAGATGGCTTCCCAGGGGAATTCTACCAAACATTTCAAGAAGAATTAATACCTATTCTTCTGAAACTGTTCCAAAAAATAGAAATGGAAGGAAAACTTACAAACTCGTTTTATGAGGCCAACATTACCTTGATCCCAAAACCAGACAAAGACCCCATCAAAATGGAGAGCTACAGACCAATATCCCTGATGAACATGGATGCAAAAATTCTCACCAAAATCCTAGCCAATAGGATCCAACAGTACATTAAAAGGATTATTCACCAGGACCAAGTGGGATTTATTCCTGGGCTGCAATGTTGGTTCAACATCCACAAGTCAATCAATGTGATACAATACATTAATAAAAGAAAGAACAAGAACCATATGATCCTCTGAATAGATGCAGAAAAACCATTTGACAAAGTACAGGATCCTTTCTTGATCAAAACTCTTCAGAGTATAGTGATAGTGGGTACATACCTCAATATTATAAAAGCCATCTATGAAAAACCCACAGTGAATATCATTCTCAATGGGGAAAAACTGAGAGCTTTTCCCCTAAGGTCAGGAACACGTCAGGGATGTCCACTATCACTACTGCTATTCAACATAGTACTAGAAGTCCCAGCCTCAGCAATCAGACAACAAAAAGAAATAAAAGGCATCCAAATCAGCAAAGAAGAAGTGAAACTCTCACTTTTTGCAGATGATATTATACTTCTTGGAAAACCCAAAAGACTCCACCCCAAACCTACAAGAACTTATACAGGAATTCTGCCACACTTCTAATTCTGAGGGAAATGATTTCCATCCTATATACAAGGAATTCTATACAAAGCCATACTACAAACTAAATGTGATAATAATTAATTGATAGAAGCTTATAAAGCCTCTAAAATTTTACCTCTGAAAGGTATTTTTATTTAGAATGAGTAGACTGAAAAATAGTAGTTCATGCAGTCCATAAATCCAGTATATATAAAATTTAAAAAGGAAAGGAAATAATTGGATGGTAGTGAAGGGAAATTTAGGATGACTGTGGTATGTTAGATTTAGAGAACAACCAACAATAATTGGGGATGGAGAATGGAAAGAGAATACAGGAGGCAATTCTTCAGTTAAAATACACACATACTGTATAACATCCTAGGTCTATATCTATCTTTCTATCTTTCTATCTTTCTATCTATCTATCATCTATCTATCTATCTATCTATCTAGCTATCTATCTATCTATCATCTATCACCTATCTATCTATCACCATCTATTTATCTATATCTATCTATCTATCTATCTATCTATCTATCTATCTATCTATCTATCATCTATCTATTTATCATCTATCTATCATCTATCATCTATCTATCTATCATCTATCATCTATCCATCTATTAGTATTGGGTTTAAAGATAACTAAGCAAATAAGTGAAGAAATTTGTATCTGGAAAAATGCTTAGATATAAAAGAAAAGAAATGTAATCATAGTACATGTTAGCTGTGAAAAAGATTTTCATAGTCATAATAGTGTGAACCACTGACCACTGAACATAGATTTAAGCAAAATGTTGCTTAGTGCAATATTGGGAAACAGGGAGGAGGTGTGTGTGGGGGCATGGGATGGGGTGGGGGAGAAATCTGATTGTAAGAATGCTGAATCTTTGTATATGTACACTAATTAAAATACCTAGGTTATTACTTTTGTTCTTAACCATTCTTTTATAATTATTATACCAAATGCAAATTTACAATTGATCACAACTTGGAACAAAATTCGATTAATACCTGTTTAGAGCTACTTCACAACAACCACTTATGGCATCTACTTATACTCTTTCAAAAGAATAAAAATGCTAAGAGTATAAAAAGAAATTTACACAATCATCATCAGTCATTACAAAGAATTGCTGATTTTCCTATGTAGTACTTTTGCAAAGTTTAATATTGATTCCATCTGTTATTTTAGCACTTTGTCCCTGAGCCAAACACTGATAAATTTGTTCTTTTTAATAGGCTTATATGGGAACTTAGAATCACAGTTGATCCTAAACACTGCTTCCAGGAAAGATACTCTCAAAGTATCTTTTAAATGAAGTAATGATTTCTTTGTTTTTAATGCCAAATGGTAGGAGTATACTCAAACTGTGTAAAACTGGCCAAATTTAGATTTGAAGTGGATTCTTCTTCTAATCTCTGAGTGTGTTGGTGTTTTGAAAGAAGGGTCATAACAATTACAGAAATAGACTTAAACTGAACTGCAAGTCAAATTACATAATGACAGTAATTTGAGAATAATTCAATTGAATTAAATTGCCCTTCTCCTTCAAAATCTTCACATTAAAAATGGAAGGTAAAGAGCCAAAGGAACTTGTGACATTATTTTATGTTTTATAAAAATATGTTAAAATGTCAACCTTGACATAAAAATGTGCTTCTGAAACACCATTCCCAGATTAACAGAATAACTTATTGAATCTTGATTTGAATCCCATATAAATATATTGGATAATTCTATTAAAGAAAAAAATACCTGAAATAGAACTCAGAACATACTTTGCTCTGAAAAAATTAAATTATCAATTATGATTAATTCATATTGCTGTTTCCTTGATCTTAAAATCACCAATTTTGGTTTTACTTTGCTTAAGTAGGGCCTGGGGGTAGAGGGGACTACATGATTTACAAAATAGAACATTTAACAAATTTGATATAGTTGTATGTCAATAAGAATCTTTATAAAGGTTTGAATCACAATCTTCTGCAGTTTTCATGTAGTGCTAACCTGGTAGAATTGCCCATGACATTAGTTTCATTTTAAATATGGTTATATTCAGTAGCTCTTTACTGAATTATAGTGATTATTTTCTTCAATAATTTACTCTCAAATTCTAGTTCTTTTAAAAATATATTAGATTTTTTTCTAAAGTAAATTTAAAAAATAACAAATATGATTTGCTTTTAGAACTGTGGACAATTTCCTCAGCAATATAAGATCCAACTTGTTTGTAGTAATTTAAAAAGAATGAACATCATAGTCACTGATGTTTCAAGATAATAATTTCAATATTTTATATGTAATGAGTATACAAACATTTTATTTTTTGCTTTAGAACACACTTATATTGTCAATCAAAATTATAAATGATACTGATGTTTTAAAACTTCAATTTCATCCACAACTAAAGGATTTCGAAAAAATGATCGCAATGTCATATTAACAAAGATCAATGGATATGAGTTATAGCTACTGAAAACAGATTTCTGAAGCAATTATCCCTTTTAAAAATTACACGCATTAAAACCCTGGGTAGAAAATAACTAGTATGAAGGAAAGAGAGTTTGGAAATGAAAAAAACCACCTGAGAATATACCGAGTTTCTGAAAATTAACTAGAAGCTTGAGTATTTTTGGAAAAATAGTTAAAAGAAAGGATAGAAGAAAAGAAAGAAGAAACAAAGAAAAAAGAGGGAGAAACAAAGACACATGGTTTATTTAATAAATTAGGTAAAACCACTTTTTTGGAAAATAATTGATTTGAAGAATTAGAACAACATTTACTATAGTAATACTAGTAATACTATAGTGATGATTTATCTGAATTCAGCAGAAAATCAGCTAAAAGAAACAGACATTTCCATATGCCATAAGATGTATAGGATGTCCATCTGTGAGGCAAGATTTTATAGTTTATCATTTTACCTACAGCACAAATACTGATCTGTTTCTTATTAAACCCTGCTTATAAGGAATACTATAGCCTGGTATCCCACACACATTTTACTTTGAGTAAGGTCCAATATTAGTAGTGTCTCTTCCCTGAAATTTTCTGAAACAGTGAAATGCCTTGCAATTATAAAAGTAATATGAAGCCAAATTCACTCAAAATAAATCCTGGAGGAAAATTTATCACCCTCATAGTGCCCATGTACACTCATATAAAATGTAAATAAAACTTTTCTAAAGACAATTAAGTGCCTGGTATAATGAAGACACTGTGCTTGTTCCTGAGGATTAAAAGGTGTTGAGGTTGAGTCTCTGCATTTAAAGAACTCCCTTATTCTGTGTGACAAAACCACAGAAACAAGTGAATGAAATAAAGAATGAGAAGTTCTTCATTTGAAAGATAGGCCATGGAAATTCAGAGAAGGAATAATTCATTCTTTTTGAAAGAAACTATCAAAGTTACTCAGAGCAAATGATATCTGAGATAAATGTTGAAGGATAAGTAAAAAGTTGACAGCCAAGGCAGATATGGGGTCAGGCAAAAAGAACAACATGAGCAGTGGCTTAGAGTTGTGATTATGAAGATAAAGAGTGGTTTTGTTTGTGGGAAAATGAAACATTCATAACAGTAATAAATTATATGGCCAGTAAGAGAGACAGAAATAAAAACAGTAATATAGTATATTAAGGAATGTGCAATTGCTTACAATGTATAGAAAGAGAATCAGTGAAGACTTTTTAAGGAAAGGAGTCACATAGTTAGATCCATAGATTCAAATAGTACTTAGGAAACTAGATTGGAGAAGGAATAGAATGGAAGCAGAAAAACCAGTAAGAATTTATTGACATCACCAGGCAAGAGATGATGGAAGCCCAGAATTAGGAGAATGCCAGAGGAATGCAAAGAGGGACTGTATTTGAAAGACCTTTAAATTAAAATCAAGAGCACTGGTAACTAATTTGTAGAGACCAAAGGGAAGGAAGAGTAAAGGATGGTTTTTTGTTTTAGAAAGGGTAGTTTACCAGTTAGCTTTCTGCTGAGTAAGAAAGCACACCAAAACTAAAAGACTTTTTAAAAAGCAGTAATTTAGGGGTACCTGGTGGCTCAGTCAGTTAAATGTCTGCCTTTGTCTCAGGTCATGATCCCAGGGTCCTGGGATTGAGCCCTGCATTGAGCTCCCTGATCAGCAAGGGAGTCTCACTCTCCCTTTGCCCCTCTCCCTCGGCTCCTCCTCTGTCTCTGGCTTTCTCTCAAATAAATAAATAAATAAATAAATAAATAAATAAATAAAATCTTTAAAAAAAGGCAATAATTTATTATTGCTCATGGATATCTTAGTTAACTGGCCATTTTTGCTGAACTGGGCCAGACTTAGCTGATGTTGTCTGGGCTTGCTCATATATATGCAGTCACTTGCTGGGTCAACTGGGGACTACCTAATCTACTATGTCTTGAGCTAAGATACCTAGTCTTTATTCCATGTAGTATCTTATCCTTCAGCAAGTTAGTCAAGGCTTTTTCATATGGAGTCTGGGCAGGGTTCTACAAACAATTAACAGAAGCATGTAAGAACTGTAAACCTTGTGTAGCACACAATCACTTCTTCCACATTCTATTAGTCAAAGCAAGTCATAAGGCCAAACAAACAAACAAACAAACAGAAAGCGAAAAGGTGGGAATAGACTATACTTTTTTTCTTTAGTATATTTGGCATAGAAGGCTATATTAGTTTCAGGGCACAATATAGTGGTTTGACAATTCTATATACTATGCAATGCTCAACACAGTAAGTGTGGTGACCATCTGTCACCATACAAAATTTTTACAATGGTCCCAGTGTCCTGGGATCAAGCCCCACATTGAGCCCTGCACTGCCTTTTTTTTTTTTTAGGATTTTATTTATTTATTTATTTATTTAAGATGATATAATTTCATCCCAATGACTATTGTTTTATAACCGGAAGTTATGATGGAAGGAGCTACAATGTCATATCACCCAGGGTTACTGATTAAGAGAAGAGTAAATTACAGTTATTTTTGTAAACAATTTACTACAGATAATAACACATTAATAGAGAAATTACTTATACCATATACAATGGAATATTATGCAGCCATCAAAAGGAATGTAATCTTGCCATTTGCAATGACGTGGATGGAACTGGAGGGTATTATGCTGAGTTGAAATAAGTCAATCAGAGAAAGACATGTATCATATGACCTCACTGATATGAGGAATTCTTAATCTCAGGAAACAAACTAAGGGTGGCTGGAGTGGTGGGGGGTGGGAGGGATGGGGTGGCTGGTTGATAGACATTGGGGAGGTATGTGCTATGGTGAGCGCTGTGAATTGTGTAAGACTGTTGAATCACAGACCTGTACCTCTGAAACAAATAATACATTATATGTTAAAAAAGGAAGAAGAAGAAGAAGAAGAAGAGGAAGAAGATAGTAGGAGGGGAAGAATGAAGGGGGGGGGAATCAGAGGGGGAGACGAACCATAAGAGACTATGGACTTTGAGAAACAAACTGAGGGTTCTAGAGGGGAGGGAGGTGGGGGGATGGGTTAGCCTGGTGATGGGTTTTAAAGAGGGCACATTCTGCATGGAGCATGGGGTGTTATACGCAAGCAATGAATCATGGAATACTACATCAAAAACTAATGATGTAATGTATGGTGATTAACATAACATAATAATAAAAAAATAGAGAAATTATAGGGGGTGAATTACGTTTGAAAGGGAAGATAAAATCTTATATTGAATTTCAGGCTATAGTTGAAAGATCTAGAAATAGTGAGTTCAATTCAAGGAAGGTAAGGCAACTTGCACAGGGTTATATAACTACTTTAAGACACATTATACCTAGAACACAGGACTCAATCTATAACCCAAAAATCTTTCTATTAATCTATTAATTTAATTAGGATGCATTGCAGGAGAACCAAATGATCAACTCATTCATTCACTTAATTCATTATTTCTTGATTTTCTCTCTTCTCTTCCCTCTCTTTTTTCCCTTCTTTTTTTTTTTTTTTTTTTATTTCCAGTATATGTTGACTACCAAGCATGTGCTAGATTTTACAGGCATGGACAAAAGAATTGGACTTTGCCTTATTACAAATTGATTAGATCAAATTAAATTATGATATAATATAATTAGAAAGAATACTGACATGCCTCTCACTTGGGAAGATACTTATCTGTTTTGAGCTTCAAGTTGGTGATAATCTAGTCAACCAGCTTTATTTACCCTTTGGCAAATAAATGAATACCACAGAGCAGACTGAATATAATTAATTACAAACTGCCTTTGTGACTTAATTAAACATTACACTCCTGAAGCAGGAATTTGAATCTTTTGTGTGGCTGCTAATTGGAGTACATGAAGTCTATGTTTTGGGTGACTAATAATTAGTAATAGAAAGGAGACTGCTGTTGTTTACCATTATCACAGTAGTTGTAATGTAAATATGTTTAATATCTCAACAAAAAGGGGTTTTAGTAATGTTTCATTGGGGATAGGTACGACTGATATTTTAAAACAAAAATCATCTTATCCAATAAAAACAAAATGAAAACAAACTAAATGAATTGGAAAAATTATTTCAAACATGTGTAGTGCTTAGTTAAGAAATAAAATCCACAACTCACTCTGGTTAAGAAATTAATTTACTTACTGGCAGGGGTATATTAGGGTATCAGTCTTGAGTGAATAATTGGTGGAGATGGAATTTCAGATTTCCTTCTATTAAATATTATTGCCTAAAGAAGAATGTCTATAAAGAGATGGTAATCTTGGGTCTCTTGCCAGTATTAAAAAGCTATATCCTCAAGTGCAGCTGAAGTTATTACACTTTATTCATTATCTTGTATACATGGAAGTTCTTTGTAGATTTATATGTTTTTGGTGATCTTGTTACTTATAAACACCTATTTAAAATATGCTACAAATGTTTCAATTAGATGTTTAATTTACATGCTTATATTTATGTATTTCTATTTAAATGTTTACTTTTTAAAATGAAGGGGGTAATACAAAAGATTCCAAGTAACAATGTCACTTTCATTCTTTTGTTTTTTTAATTATATTTTATTATGTTATGTTAATGACCATACATTACATCATTAGTTTTTGATGTAGTGTTCCATGATTCATTGTTTGCATATAACACCCAGTGCTCCATTCAATACATGCCCTCTTTAATACCCATCACCAGGTTAACCCATTCCCCCAACCCCTCCCCTCTAGAACCTTCAGTTTGTTTCTCAGAGTCCATAGTCTCTCATGGTTCATCTCCCCCTCTGACTCCCCCCCCCTCATTTTTCCCTTCCTACTATCTTTTTTTTTTTTTTTTAACATATAATGCATTATTTGTTTTGGAGGTACAGATCTGTGATTCATCAGTCTTTTTTTTTTTAAGATTTTATTTATTTATTTGACAGAGAGAGAGATAGTGAGAGCAGGAGCACAAACAGGGGGAGTGGGAGAGGGAGAAGCAGGCTTCCCACCACACAGGGAGCCTGATGCAGGGCTCGATCCCAGGACCCTGGGATCATGACCTGAACCGAAGGCAGACACTTAACAACTGAGCCACCCAGGTGCCCCAGTGTGATTCATCAGTCTTACACAATTCACAGTGCTCACCACAGCACATACCCTCCCCAAAGTCTATCACCCAGCCACCTCATCCCTCCCACCCCCCACCACTCCAGCAACCCTCAGTTTGTTTCCTGAGATTAAGAATTCCTCATATCAGTGAGATCATATGATACATGTCCTTCTCTGATTGACTTATTTCACTCAGCATAACACCCTCCAGTTCCATCCATGTCATTGCAAATGGCAAGATCTCTTTCCTTTTGATGGCTGCATAATATTCCATTGTATATATATACCACATCTTTATCCATTCATCTGTTGATGGACATCTTGGCTCTTTCCACAGTTTGGCTATTGTGGACATTGCTGCTATAAACATCGGGGTGCACGTACCCCTTCGGATCCCTATATTTGTATCTTTGGGGTAAATACCACCCAGTACTGCAATTGCTGGATCGCATGGTAGCTCTATTTTCAACTTTTTGAGGAACCTCCATACTGTTTTCCAGAGTGGCTGCAACAGCTTGCATTCCCACCAACAATGTAGGAGGATTCCGCTTTCTCTGCATCCCTGCCAACATCTGTCCTTTCCTGACTTGTTAATTTTAGCCATTCTGACTGGTGTGAGGTGGTATCTCATTGAGGTTTTGATTTGGATTTCCCTGATGCCGAGCAATGTTGAGCACTTTTTCATGTGTGTGTTGGCCATTTGGATGTCTTCTTTGGAAAAATGTCTGTTCATCTCTTCTGCCCATTTCTTGATTGGATTATTTGTTCTTTGGGTGTTGAGGTGAGTTTTTCCGTCTTGTCATTTTATCCAGAGGAGTACAAATGAATGAGAGAACAAAATGCTAACAGGGTAACAATGACCCAGAAAAATATACACTAACCAAATCAGAAGAGACCTGAAGCCAGGGGAAAAGAAAGGGAAAGAAAGAAAAAAGAAAAAGAAAAAAAAAAGAATATGATCAAATATGATCAGGCTGGTGAATAGATCAGTGCCACACACTAGATTTTGGGTGTATTTTGGTCTGTTAGAAGAAACTGCCTCCCAAAATTTTAAAGAAAGAAAAACTTATATATGTACAAAAATAAGGGTAAATACGATGAAGGGATAGAATATGATTGTAAAGATGAAAATTATAAAAGATTTTATAAAAGGAATTGATAAGAAGTCAGTTGAAAAAATAAAGAAGAGAAATTAAAGAAGAAAAAGGAGAGAATGTGATTAGGCAGGAGACTAGAACAAAGCCATACACTGGAGATTTAGGGTATATTTTGTCTGTTAGAAGAAACTGTATCCCAAAATTTTAAAGAGAGAACAACTTATATAGATACCAAAAATAAGGTTAAGTACTATGAAGGGATAGAATATGACTCTAAAAATGAAAAATAAAAAAGATTTTTAAAAAAGGGATTGTTATGATGTTTGTTGAAAAAGGGAAAAAAATTCAAAAAAAAAATAGAAAAAGAAAAAAGAAGAACAATTAAAAAAATTAACTTTGAAAGACTAAAGAATAAGGGGAAAAAAAGCCATGAATTCTATTTGCTGTATTCCCCTAGTGCTGGAGTTCTGTCGTTCTCATTGATCGGTAAACTTGGTCTTGGCTGGTGTTCTTGCTGATCTTCTGGGGGAGGGGCCTGTTGCAGAGATTCTCAAATGTCTTTGCCTGAGGCGGAATTTCCCCACCTTTGCCAGGGGCCGGGCTAAGCAATCTGCTGGGGTTTGCTCTCAGTAGCTTTTGTTCCCTGCAAGCTTTCCATACAGCTTTGGAGGATGAGAGTAGAATTGGGGGCCTCCCAATCTCTGTCCCGGAGAAGCTGAGAGCTCTGGGCCCCACTCCTTAGTGTGCTCCCAGAGAAAAGCAGTCCATCAGTCCTATCTTCCCGGTCTCCGGCCGCACTCCGTGCTCACCTGGCCTGTGATAGAGCATTTCTATCTCTGGCACATGACCCCGTTTGGAGTCTCCAAACCCAGCAGATTCCTGCGGTGCACTCCTGTGCTGCTCCTCCCGGGGGAGGAAGGAGAGTCTCCACAGATCTGCTGCTTGTTGGGTCCCTGCTGGAAGAGCAGTGGCCCGACTGTGCCGCAGATTAGGGTTTACGGCAACCCTGAGCTGAGAGCTCATTCCTCGGCTTTGTCTTTGCAGCCTGCTTCCCTGCTCCAATACCTGGGAGCTCTGCCACGCTCAGGCACCCCTGTCTTTCTGTGACCCCGAGGGTCCTGAGACCACACTGTCACAGCGAAGGTTCCACCCCCGCTTAGCCAGTGGAGTGACATCCCTCAGTGGAGCAGACTTCTAAAAGTTCTGATTTTGTGCTCCTCTGCCCTATCACTTGCTGGGAGCTGGCTGATGGAGGCTCCCTTCCCCCACGGTCTATCTTCCTGAATATCGCCTTGGATTCACTTCTCCGCACGTCCTACCTTCCAGAAAGTGGTCGCTTTTCTTTTTTTTTTCTTCTTTTTTTTAAAGATTTTATTTATTTATTTGAGAGAGAGAGAATGAGAGAGAGTGAGTACATGAGAGGGGGGAGGGTCAGAGGGAGAAGCAGACTCCCTGCCGAGCAGGGAGCCCGATGCGGGACTCGATCCAGGGACTCCAGGATCATGACCTGAGCCGAAGGCAGTCGCTTAACCAACTGAGCCACCCAGGCGCCCAAGTGGTCGCTTTTCTATTCAGAGAGTTGCTGCTATTCTTTTCTTCAATCTGTTGAGTTCGTAGGTGTTCCACAATGGTTTGATCCCTATCTAGCTGAATTCCTGGGACCAGATGAAATTCAGGTCTCCTACTCCTCTGCCATCTTGCCCCACCCCCTCTTTTGTTCTTGTTAAATATAAATCACACACCAAAAAAAGAAAAAGTCAAATGACAAAGGAAGCTCATTATTTAAACATACCTTATACATTCTGTATAGTATTCACGTTTTTAATACTCTTTGCTTAGAATGTATAATTAAAAAATCATTATATCTACCCTAAAAGGCAGAGAAGCATATACTCCTTCTAACATGTTTTGATCTGCCTTATCTTTTTAAACAACATGCACAACCATGTTACTATATATCTAGGAACCTGTTGTACCGAGAATATATCCATTTTTATTATTTATTTTCAACTTGTTCTTTAATAAATTAACCATAACTTTGATGTCTCTTACTTTCTGATGTACATTTTATCCTCAGAAAGAGTTTCCCAAGTTTGACCCTATCAAAACCAGAATGACTAACTTCTGAGGAAGATGGTGGAGTAGGAGATTTCTAGCTCACCTCCTCTCATGGAAAAACCTAGGTAACACCCACATTAATGTAAATAACCCCCAAAATGACTTGAAGATGGGCAGAAAAAACTCTCCACAGCTAAACTTAGAGAAGAAGCCACATCATAAAAGGTAAAAAGGGTGGAGACATGGCCCAGAACCAAAGTGACCTGGGAGACTGTCCATGGGAGGGAGGGACATCACAGGCATGGAGAAGGGTGAGGAGCAAACTCCACACCAAGCACTCCAAGTATAGGGGACCACACTGGGAAGATGAATCTCTATAACATTTGGCTGTGAAAATCACAGGGCCTTGGGGGCGCCTGGGTGGCTCAGATGGTTAAGCGTCTGCCTTCGGCTCAGGTCATGATCCCAGGGTCCTGGGATCGAGCCCCACATCGGGCTCCTGGCTCAGCAGGGAGCTTGCTTCTCCCTCTCCCTCTGCCTCTCTCCCTGCTCATGCTCTCTCTCTCTCTCTCTCACTGTATCTCTGTGTCTCAAATGAATAAATAAAATCTTTAAAAAAAAAAATCACAGGGCCTTAATGTCGTGAGTTCTTACAACCAGTGGGGCTTAACACCTGAACTTGAAAAATCAGCAGGTTTGGCTCTGGGAGAGCTTGAAGGTGATAGGAAACTGAGTCCCTGATCTTAAAGAGACAGCATAACAAACAGCCTTGCTAAAATACAGCATAGAGAGAGCAGTTTGAAAAATACCTGGATTATACAGGAAGATTTATTTACTAAACTCAGAACATGTGCTGCAGGAGCAGGTATCTTTAAGAGAATTCTCTAAGAACAAAAGAGTTGGTGAGTGCCATTTCTCTAGCCCAAACCCCTAGCCAAGATACTTGGACACTTGGTAGAACCAGCCCAGCAGGAATACTCTCCACCTAACAGCATGTCTCAACCCCACGCTTTCCTGTGGACTTACTCCCTCCAAACCAAATAGGGCAGTTCTCCAAAGTGGCTACAGATCCCCTCTCACTGTAGACCAGTGCAAACCTAGCAAACACCATGCTCTCCACCACAGTCTTTTCCTGTGGACCAGCCCCATCCAACATGCCCTCAGCAGGAGTCCATCTAAAGTGGCACCACAAGCATGGCAATTGCAGGCAGCCCCAAAAGAGGCCAAAATCACTCCATAGTGACTCATATCCCAGGTAGAGGAAAAGAGCCACAAGAACTGGTTCAACTGTAGTCCCAGCAGTAGGCTGGGGGCAGACATTTGGTCTGACTACAGGACCCACCCACCTACAAAAGCTTCTCAGGGGACAAAACGGGGAGTGCTCCCTGAAGTTTGATGCAACCACAGTTCTGGCAAATTCCTGGTTTGAACCCACTCAAGCCCAAGGAGGCCCAGACTGGCCCATTAACAACACAGTAATCAAACCCTGCTCACACCAAGCAAAAAGATCCATTGTAAAAGATTGGACTGAAAACAGATATGGCTCAGCCTCAACCGTAGGGTGTACATAATACACAGAGAACTTTGAAGCACCAGGTTATGGGGAACAGGGCACATTGCACTGCAGGGCACTACCGGACCTCTTCTTCATTTGGACACTACCTTCAAGAGCAGGAGACATAGCTGACTTTCCTAAAACACAGAAGCAGACACAGAGAGTTAGACAAAATGAGGAGACAGAAGAATATGTCCCAAATGAAAGAACAGGACAAAACCACAACAAGAGACCTAAGTTAAACAGAGATAAGTAATATGCCTCATAGATAATTTAAAGACATGGTCATAAAGATACTCAGTAGACTTGAGCAAAGAGTAGAAGTTCTCAGTGAGACCCTCAACAAAGAGATAAGAAAACACTAAAAAGAACCAATCAGAGATGAAGAACTCAATAACTGAAATTAAAAATACACTAGGGAGGGAGTAAACAGTAGACTACAGGAAACAGAAGAACAGATTGATGACCTGGAGGACAGAGTAATGCAAAACAATAAAGCTGAACAGGTAAAAGAAAAAAGAATAATAAAAAAATGAGAATAGATTAAGGGAACTCAACAAAACCATCAAGTGTAATAACATTTGTATTATAACAATGCCAGAAGGAGAAGAGAAAGAAATGGGAACAGAAAATTTATTTGAAGAAATAATAGCCAAAAACTTCCTGCATCTGGGGAAGGAAACAGAAATCCAGATCCAGGAGGCACAGAGAGTTCCCAACAATATGAACTCAAGGAGTTCCACACCAAGACACATAGTAATTGAAATGGCAAAATGTAGTAATAAAGAGAAAATTTTAAAAGTAGCAAGAGAAAACAGCTATAAGGCTATCAGATGATTTTTTTCAGCAGAAACTATACAGGCCAGAAGGGTGTAGCATGATATATTCAAAGTGCTGAAAGAAAAAAACTCTGCAGTCAAGGTTAGTCTACCAAGCAAGGCTATCATTCACAATAGAATGAGAGATAAAGAATTTCCCAAAGAAAAGTTAAAGGAATCCATTACCACTAAACCACCCTTACAAGAAATGTTAAAGGGGGCTCTGTGATTAGGAAGGAAAAACCATCAATGGGAGTAAGAAAAGTAGGAAGCACAAATGCAGTAAAATTAAGTATATCTATAAACATCAGTAAATGGATTCACAAAATAAAAGGAGGCAATGTATGACACCATATACCTGAAACGGTTGGGGAAGGGGGTAAAAATTTAGTGCTTTTATTTTTTTTTTAATGTTTAAAGATTTTATTTATTTGAGAGAGAGAAAGAGAGAGAGAGAGAACATGAACAGGGAGGAAAGGCAAAGGGGAGGGAGAAGCAGACTCCCTGCTGAGCAGGAGCCCAACAAAGGGCTTGATCCCAGGACTCAGTGATCATGACCTGAGCCAAAAGCAGAAGCTTAACTGACTGAGCCACCTAGGCACCCCTAGTGCTTTTAGAATGAGTTCAAACTTAAGTAACCATCAACTTAATATAGACTGCTATATGCATAAGGTATTATATATAAACCTAAGGTGACCATAAGTCAAAACCAGTAATAGATATGTAAAATACATAATAAATAAATAAATAAACAAATAAATAAATAAATAGGAATCCAAGTATATCACTAAAGAA
Organism: Phoca vitulina; assembly: GCF_004348235.1. NCBI lineage: Eukaryota > Metazoa > Chordata > Mammalia > Carnivora > Phocidae > Phoca > Phoca vitulina. The sequence continues at coordinate 618,854 of NW_022589789.1, forward strand.
ACCCAGCAAACCATGAGAGAAGAGATCAGGAGAAGAAGAGAACAGAGAACTACAAAAAAAAATCCATAAAAGAAGTAACAAAATGACAATAAGTACATACTTATCAATAATTATTCTGAATATAAATGGACTAAATGTTCCGATCAAAAGATATAGGGTGATAGAATGGATGAAAAAGCAAGACCCATATATATGCTGTCTAGAAGAGACTCATTTCAGACCAAAAACACATGTAGACTAAAAGTGAAGGATGGAAAAGCACTTATGTAAATGGAAGTGAAAAGAAAGCTGGGGTCATAAATACTTATATGAGACAAAATAAACTGTAAAGCAAAGATTATAACGAGACAAAGAAGGACACACCATAATCAGAAAGGGGTCAATCCAACAAAAAAATATAACAACTGTAAATATTTATGGACCCATGGTGGGAGCTCTCAAATACATAAACAGCAAAATACAAACGTAAAGTTTGTAACACAATAATAGTAGTGTCTTAAACACCCACTCTACATAAATAGACAGATCATCCAAACAGAAATCACAAGGTAACAGTGCCTTGCATGACACATTGAACCAGATGGACCTAACAGATAGATTCAGAACATCTCATCCTAAAACAACAGAATACACATTCTTTTCAAGTGCACATGGAACATTCTCCAGAATCAATCACGTTAAGTCACAAAACAAGTCTTAACAAATTCAAAAAGATTGAAGTCATACCATGCATCTTTTCTGAACACAATACTATCAAACTAGAAATAAACCACAAGAAAAAAACCTAGAATGAATACAAATACATGGAGGTTAAATAACATGCTACTAAACAATGGACGTATCAACCAAGAAATCAAAGTGGGAAATAAAAAAATACATGGAGACAAATGAAAATGAAAACACAATGGCCCAAAATCTTAGGGATGCAGCAAAAGCCCTTCTGAGAGGGAAGTTTTTAGCAATACGGGTCTACCTCAAGAAGAAAGAAAAATCTGAAATAAACAACCTAATTTTACACCTAAAGGAGCTAGAAAAAATAAGAACAAACAAAACCCAAAACAAGTAGAAGGAAGGAAATAATAAAGACCAGAACAGAAATAAATGAAATAGAAATTAAAAAAAGAGAACAGATCAATGAAACCAGGAGATGATTCTTTGAAAAGATCAACAAAATTTTAAGCCTTTAGTCAGACTCATAAAAAAAAAAAAGGCAGAGAGGATGCAAATAAATAAAATCCAAAATGAAAGAGAAGTAACCTCTAACACCACATAAGAGAATATTATGAAAAATTAAATGGTAACAAATTGGAAAACCTAAAAGAAATGGATAAATTCCTAGAAACATATTACCTCCCAAAACAGAACTAGGGAGAAATAGAAAAATTTTTTTTTTTTTTAAGATTTTATTTATTTATTTGAGAGAGAGAATGAGAGACAGAGAGCACGAGAGGGACGAGGGTCAGAGGGAGAAGCAGACCCCCCGCTGAGCAGGGAGCCCGATGTGGGACTCGATCCCGGGACTCCAGGATCATGACCTGAGCCGAAGGCAGTCGCTTAACCAACTGAGCCACCCAGGCGCCCAGAAATAGAAAATTTGAACAAACCAATTACCAGCAATGAAATCGAATCAGTAATCAAAAAAATTCCAACCAATAAAAGTCCAGGACCAAATCGATTCATGGGTGAATTCTACCAAAAAATTTCTTAATACCTATTCTCAAACTATTCCAAAAAATAAAAAAGGAAGGAAAGCTTCCAAATTCATTATATAAGGCCAACATTGCCTTGATACAAAAACCAGATAAAGACACTACAAAAAAAGAGAATTACAGACCAATATCTTCAATGAACATAAATGCTAAAAATGTCAACAAAATATTCACAAACAGAATCCAATAAAAACATTAAAAAAATCATTTGCCATGATCAAGTAGGATTAATTCCTGGGATGCACAGGTCATTCAGTATTCACAAATCAGTCAACATGATACAGCATATCAATAAGAGAAAGTATAAAAAACATATAATCATTTCAGTAGATGCAGAAAAAGCATTTGACAAAGTACAACATAAATTCATCATAAAAAACCCCAACAAAATAGATTTAGAAGAAACATACTTGCACATAATAAAGGCTATATATGAAAACCATACAGGTAACATACTCAATGGTGAAAAACTGAGACCTTTTCCCCTAAGATCAGAAACAAGACAAGGATGTCCACTCTCACCACTTTTATTCAGCATAATACTGGAAAAGCTAGCTACATACAATAACAACAACAACCAACAACAACAAAAGCAACCAAATCAGTAAAGAAGTAAAACTTTCACTATTTGCAGATGAAATGACATTATATAGAGAAAACCTTAAAGACTCTACCCAAAAAATACTAGACTTATAAATGAATTTCTGTAAGATTGCAGGATACAAAATCAAAATACAGAAATCCATTGCATTTCTATACACTAATAATGAAGTAGCAGAAAGAGAAATTAAGAAAACAGTCCCATTTACAATTAAATAACCAAAGAGGTAAAAAACAAAACAAAAACAAAAAACTTGTACTCTGAAAACTATTGAACATTGATGAAAGAAATTGAAGACAACACAAAGAAATGGAAAGACATTCCATGCTCATGAACTGGGAAAAAAATAGTGTTAACATGTCCATCCTACCCAAAATAATTTACAGATTTAATATAATCCCTATCAAAATACCAAAATTTTCTTTCACAAAACTAGAATGAATAATTCTAAAATTTGTATGGTTCTACAAAAGACCTCAAATAACCCAGGCAATATTGAAAAAGAAGAGCAAGACTGGAGATATGGAAATCCCAGATTTCAAGACATACAACAAATCTATATTAATCAAAATAGTATATTACTGGCACAAAAATAGCTCAATGCAACAGCATAGAGAACATAAAAATAAACACAATTTATATAGTCAATCTATGACAAAAGAGGCAAGAACATGCAATGGGAAAAAGACAGTCTCTTCACCAAATGGTATTGGGAAAACTGGACAGCTACATACAAAATAATGAAACTGGACCACTTTCTTACATCATATACAAAAAGAAGTTCAAGATAGATAAAGACTTAAATATAAGTCCTGAAATCATAAAAATCCTGGAAGAGAGCACAGGCAGTAATTTCTCTGATATTGGCCCTAGCAACATTTTTTCTAGATATATCTTCTAAGGCAAGAGAAACAGAAGCAATAATAAACTATTGGGACTTCATCAAAATAAAAAGCTTCTGCACAGTGAAGAAAACAGTCAACAAAACAAAAAGACAACCTACTGAATAGAAGAATATATTTACAAATGATATATCTAATAAGAGGTTCGTATCCAAAATATATGAAAAACTTATACAACTCAATTCCAAAAAAATCCCAAATATTCCAGTTAAAATATGGGCAGAAGACATGAACAGACATTTCTTTAAAGAAGATATAGGGATGGCCAACAGATGCATGAAGAGATGTTCAACATCACTCATCATCAGGGAAATGGAAACCAAAACCATTGAGATACCACCTCACAGCTGGTCAGAATGACTAAAGTCAAAACCACAAGAAATAAAAAGTGTTGGCGAGGATGTGCGGATAAAGGAACCATTGTGTGCTGTTGGTGGGAATGCAAACTGGTGCAGCCACTGTGGAAAACAGCATGGATTTTGCTCAAAAAGTTAAAAATAGAAATACTATATGATCCTGTAATTCCACTATTGGGAATTTACTCAAAAAATATCAAAACACTTATTTGAGAAGATATGTGCACCCCTATGTTTATTACAGTGTATAATATTCAAGTTTTGGAAGCAACCCAAATGTCAATCCACAGGTTGATGGATAAAGAAGTGATATATATACACAATGGAAAATTTTACTTTGCCATAAAAAAGAATGAAATCCTTGCTATTTGCAACAGCATGGATGGATCTAGAGGGTATAATGTTAAATAAGTCAGTCAGAGAAAGACAAATGCCATATGATTTTACTCATGTGTGAAATTTAAGTAAAAGTCAAATGAATGAAAGAAAAAAAGAGACAAACCAAAAAACAGACTCTTAAATATATAGAACAAACTGAAAGTTACCAAAGGGTAGGTGGGTGGGGGAATGGGTGAAATAGGTGAAAGGGATTGAGAGTATATTTATTGTGATGAACACTAAGTAATATATAGAATTGTTGTATCATGATATTGTATACCTGAAACTAACACTGTAAGTTAATTAAACTGGAATTTAAAAAATAAAAATAGAAAAGACAAAAAAAAAGAAAAATTATCTGAATGAGCAAACCCTTAACAATACCTACCTGATGCCAGAAGGAAGAAATCCTAATTAAAACAGAGTTCTGCTGTCAATATTTTAGTTGCTTCTCAATTCAGGGGAATAACTTTAATAGTTTAGTACATAGTGAGTTTCTATTTCCTATTATTTGCATGAGGTAAGTATGTTTTAGTTGAATAAAAGATTAGTAGGTAAATGGTTTGCAAGTATTTAACCATAATTTTCCACATTAGAATTATGGAATGAGGGAAGAGAAAAATGAAGTAGAGAAGGAAAAGAAAGAGGAAGGAGGGGAGAGGAGGAAGTAGAAGAGGAAGAGATGGAGAAGAACAGAAAGAGGAGAAACATTATATTTCATGAGCTGTCATTATGCTTCTAGCCTCTGGCTACATGAATCATATGATGGGGAAAGGTTGTGGTAGAGAATCTACCTGGGAGGCCCAAGAATTCTTCAAGAACCTCAAAAGCGTTTATAGTAAGCTTTGAGTTATAACAGGAAACATCCACATTTTTACTTTATGATTAATTCATGTGACACCAAGGATATTTTGAAGTTCCAACCTAAAATTGTATTGTTTAATATTATTAAATTCTTTTATAAAAGATAGGAGAAACAAATTAGGAGGATAGATAAAACTAAGTATAGATAATAAATAGTTTGTGAAAACTGTTAGACATAGATAAAGTAAGTTCAGCCTAAGTGTGCCAACATATATAGGAGGGGAGAAAAGTACCAAGTAATTGCTAACTATTCATCAACCTTTGGTGATGCTTATTCTGGTTCCATATATCTCCTACCTCAGATATGTATGCAGATAAAATCCAGGGCTGTTCTCAGTGAGTTCCAGCTACTGGCCAGGAGTCATTGGACCTGGGCCTCTGTACTGTTTAAAGTGAGTGCTGGCTTCAGGGTTTTTACTGTTTGCCCTATACTCAGGTTCCTGAAACCACACCACCAACAGAGAAGGCTAATATGGCAGACAGAGGAAAGGGCACTAGATCCAGGTACTGCAGTCTTTACATTCTGCTTGCTCCATTTTACAAGTTTTTTAACCTACTCTTTCTTTCTCCTTGAATTTGCTGTATGATTTAACAGAACATATGGCTTGAGCATCTTACTTTAGTTTGATAACCTTTCTGTTCCATGGCCTCAGGTATAATTTGCTTATAATACACTAAGACTTCAAGAACATATCCCACCACACAAGATATAATTGAGTTCATCTGGTGATGTTTTTGGATTAGTGAAAAAACACCAGCTGGTTTCTTACATTCACATTAGGCTTTTTTTTTAGCAAAAAAATTAACTACAACCCAGTGAACTACTACTGGCCAGTGATACTAGTCATTTCTTTTATTTTGTTTGAATCAATTATCACCAAAATGTCTCAATTATATCTTTAATTCCCTGAATGTCAAAATGTTTACCATCTTCAAGCATTTGCCACACAAAAGTCTCATCAAAACTCCATGATTGTAAAGAAATTTCTCTTTCTCTTACAATGTAATGTTTTCCCAGATGCTCTAATATTTTGAACGGTGCAGTAATATCATGTGTGGCACAGTAAGTAATGGAGCTCCTAGTGGTACATGCAAAATACTTACATCCTCAGACAGAAAAAAAAAATCGTATTTCCCTCTTCATCTCTTCACCTCCCCTCTCCATGATCCCAATGTATGGACTCAGAGATGTACATAAAACCTTTCTTCATTGTGTGTAAGTTTCATTAAGTAAGTATGAAATGTATAAACAAGAATTGCTGGAACACCAAATCACATATGAATAATGAAAGAAAAGCCAAATTTTCAGCTTAATCAGACAGTTCCATAGCTCAACTAAGTTATTTTCAGGCAGTAAAATTTATGTTTAGAATGCTAAATTAATGGAGCTAAGTTGCTCTAGACTACTGAAAATAACACACACAAAATAAATATTTTGGATCCTCAATTGATGTGTTTGATTATGTGATTAAGCAGAAATAAATTCAAGTGTCAAGCAAACACATTTTGTTTTTAAATAGAGTCTTCATGAGGAAACTGGGGCTTACAATAGATAAATTAAAAGAGTCAATCTCAGATACTTAATATACTATGGTCTATAATTGAACCTTAAGAATTTGACTAAAAATTTCAAGCAGACACACAAGACACCTGAATATCCTTGACTCCAAAATAATTCTCTTATGTGAAGGTTTTCATCTATTTTTTTAGTTCTTATTGAGAAAGGATGGGCCTACAACCATAAGGAATAGAGGGATCTCCAGCACAGCCTAGCAGAGCAGCCAAATCTCCACCCGTACAAAGTGGCCCTTAGGTTCAAATTATTCAGTAAGTTTGTTTCTTTCATCTACATGTTACTCACTATGGACTATTTCCAGATGTAGCAAACCTTTTACAAATCTTAATATTAGATGACAACATTGTCATAGGTTCTGTATTTCCCCACATTACACTACACATTTTATAAGCACATGACAATTTGGTTGTTTAAAAATAAAAATAAGAAATTCTTATCTATACAATGGCATTCTAGCTATAAATGATTCTTTTTTACATTCTATTTCATGTTTTCACACTATGTAGGCAAAATGTAAGCATTAATAATTAATAAATTATTTAAAATATGAAATAATCACACGGGACCAATTTCAACCAACAGACAATTTTAAAAAGAACTTTCTCTAGCTTTTGCAGATGTATCTTGAAAGAAGTTGCTGTGGCTGATGTCAAAGAGGTTACTGCCTATGTTCTCCTCTAGGATTTTGATGGATTCCTGTCTCACATTGAGGTCTTTCATCCATTTTGAGTTTATCTTTGTGTGTGGTGTTAGAGAATGGTCCAGTTTCATTCTTTTGCATGTGGCTGTCCAATTTTCCCAGCACCATTTATTGAAGAGACTGTCTTTTTTCCATTGCCTATTTTTTCCCTGCTTTGTCGAAGATTATTTGACCATAGAGTTGAGGGTC
>NW_022589789.1:631128-638694 GCF_004348235.1 Phoca vitulina
AAAAAATGGGCAGAAGACATGAACAGACACTTCTCCAAAGAAGACATACAAATGGCTAACAGACACATGAAAAAATGTTCATCATCATTAGCCATCAGGGAAATTCAAATCAAAACCACATTGAGATACCACCTTACACCAGTTAGAATGGCAAAAATGGACAGGGAAAGAAACAACAAATGTTGGAGAGATTGTGGAGAAAGGGGAACCCTCTTACACTGTTGGTGGGAATGCAAGTTGGTACAGCCACCTTGGAAAACAGTGTGGAAGTTCCTCAAGAAATTAAAAATAGAGCTACCCTATGACCCAGCAATTGCACTCCTGGGTATTTACCCCAAAGACACAGATGTAGTGAAAAGAAGGGCCATATGCACCCCAATGTTCATAGCAGCAATGTCCGCAATAGCCAAACTGTGGAAAGGGCCGAGATGCCCTTCAACAGAGGAATGGATAAAGAAGATGTGGTCCATATATACAATGGAATATTACTCAGCCATCAGAAAGGATGAATACCCAACTTTTACATCAACATGGATGGGACTGGAGGAGATTATGCTAAGTGAAATAAGACAAGCAGAGAAAGTCAATTATCATAGGTTTCACTTATTTGTGGAACATAAGGAATAGTATGGAGAACATTAGGAGAAAGAAGGGAAAATGAAGGGGGGAAATCAGAGCGAGAGATGAACCATGAGATTACAAAGCTGTGATCACCAAGACAGCATGGTACTGGTGCTGGAACAAACAATCTTAAAATTTGTATGGAATCAGACTCTGAGAAACAAACACGGTTTTAGAGGGGAGGGGCTGGGAGGAGGGGTTAGCCCAGTGATGGGTATTAAGGAGGGTATGTACTGCATGGAGCACAGGGGGTTATATGAAAACAATGGATCGTGGATCACCACATCAAAAACTAATGATGTATTGTATGGTGACTAACATAACATAATAAAATTAAAATATATGTATGTAAGTTAAAAGTAAAAGAATTGAAAAAGATGCTAGAAAAACACAATAAAAATTTTAAAAAGAAAAAAAACAAAAACCAAAAAACTTTCTCTTCCTGTTACTTTAGATAAAGGAAAAGGAAGACAAATAAACAAAACCTACTAAGTATCTAGTATGTATGAGGCCCTATGCTAACCAGTTCCACATACATCATTCCATTTAATCCTTATGCATTTCATTATGTCTCTTTTTTTTTCTGTGTCCCAGTGGTTTCTTGCCAATGTACACTGTACCATAAACTGAATATTTCTACCACAGGAATATTTACTCACCATTCTCAAGCTCTGGAATAGTTTAACTGACACTTGACTAGGGCCTTGATGAAGTGACAAATGACTTGGTAATGATGCTATCATACCTAAGCACACCAAATAATTTTGTTTTGTTAGGAGAACTATACGAAGCTAATGTCTCTAGCATAGATAGTTAATATCAATTGGGTTGATGAAGTGGGAATTACATCATTTAAAATTTAATGCCATAGTTACAGGCTAAATTAAATGTAAATTTAGATGAAAAAAGAAAACAAGTTGCAATCTGAGCAAAACAAAACAATCTAGCAATTATTAAATAAATTAAAATCTAAGATTTACTGGATATATATCTTCCTTCCACTGATGGGTGATAAAATAGCACTTCCTTTTTAAAACTGAAGATTGGTTTGGTTATCCAATTAAACAATCAGTAGCTATTTATTGAATGTCTACTATAGGTACCGTATAATAGTTTAAAGTAGTTCAATTGTCTAAAGTACCAATATGCTTCTCAATTGTTATGGAAATAGCTAGTATGATTTCTAAAGACATTTTTTAGCTCTACTTTTCTGCAGTCTCATGTATACCTAAAAATTCTTGAGAAAATCATAAAAATACTATTCACAGATTAACCTCCCCTAATGGAAACAGAAAACCCCAAAAATACATAAGGACAACACACTGATTAATATCCATAATTATGGTTCTTTGGGATACCATAAGGAAATCCATGTAGCCTAAGCATTATTCAAGAAGGTTTTGGGGTGCCTGAGTGGCTCAGTTGATTAAGCACCTGACTCTTGATTTTGGCTTAGGTCATGATGTCAGGGTTGTGAGATTGAGTACCGCATCCCGCTCTGCACTGGGCATGGAACCTGCTTAAGATTCTCTCTCTCACTCTCCCTTTGCCCCTCCCCCCACCCCCAGCTCACACACACTCTCTCTCTAAAAAAGAAAAAGAAGTTTTTATCAACTGATGTGTGACATAATTGTTGTCCATGAACCAAGGTAAACCATCATGAAACTCATTCTAAAAATGTATTATTAAAAGTTAATCCCTTTGCAAAGGAGTTGAACTATGAAATTGGGCCTCATAGACTTATAGTCACTTTGATTACTTTATTCACCTTAGAGAAGGCCATTGCACAAATAGTTTATTCAGTGGCTCCTCATTGTTTACAGAATAAGAATCAAAATCCTTTTCCTGGCATCCAAGAACCACCACAACCTGAATGGAATATAACTTCCTAAACTTATTTTTCACTATTTCAGTTTAGGCACTCTATGCTAAAGCTCACTCACTCAAATAGTGAGTGGCCTTTACTTACAAGTTTTCTTTTCTTTTCTTTTTTTTTAATATTTATTTATTTATTTTGAGAAGGGGGGGATGGAGGGAATCTTCAAGCAGACTCTCTGCTGAGTGCAGATTCCCTGGGGCCTGAGCCAAAACCAAAAGTCAGACACTTAACCGACTGAGCCACCCAGGCACCCCATAAGTTTTCTTTTAAGAAATTTTATTTTTAGGGCAATTCTATGTTCACAGTAAAATTAAACAAAGATAGATTTCCCAAATAACTCCTGTTTCCACATATGCATAGCCTCCTCCACTATCAAAATTCTGTACCAGTATGGTACATTTTTAACAATTGATGACCCACATTAATACATCATTATTCTCTGTTAGGATTTACTCTTAGTGCTGTACATTCTATGGATTTTGGCAAATATATAATGGCATGTATCCACCATTACAGTATCATACAAAATAACTTGACTGTTCTAAAAGTCATTTGTATTCCTTCTATTTATCCCTCCCTGCACCTTAACCGCTGATAACCACTGATCCTTTTACTGTCTCCATAGTTTGCCTTTTTCAAAATGTCATGTAATTAGAATCAAACAGCATGTTGTATTTTCAGGTTGTTTTATATCACTTAATAATATGTATTTAAGGTTCCTCAATGTATTTTCATAGCTTCGTATTCCATTTTCTTTTTCAGTGCTGAAAATATTTCACTGTGTAGATATACAATTTATTTATACATTCACTGACTGAAGGGCATCTTGGTTGCTCCTAAGTTATGGCAATGATGGATAAATCTACTATAAATATCTCTGTTCAGGTGTTTTATGGACTTAAAGTTTTTAACTCATTTAAGTAATTATCAAGGGATGTGTTTGCTGGATCTTATGTTAAGAATGTGTTTAATTTTATAAGAAACTTCCACACTGTCTTCCAAAGTGGCTGTACCATTTGCATTCCCACCAGCAATGAATGAAAGTTCCAATTGCCCCAAATCCTTTTCAGCATTTGGTGTTGTCAGTTTTCCAGACTTTTGCCATTCTAGTAAGTATGTAATGGTATTTCATTGTTTTAATTTGAAATTCCCTAATGACATATGATGTGAAGTACCTTTTCATATGCTTATTTGCTATCTATATACCTTCTTTGGTGATGTCTTTGTTCAGTCTTTTGCCCATTTTTTAACTGAGTTGTTTGTTTTCTTACTGTTGAATTTTAAGAGATTCTTGTATATTTTGGATGAGTTTTTTTTTTAATAAGATATGCCTTTTACAATTACTTTCTCCCAGTTTATAATTTGTCTTCTCATTATATTGATAGTGGCTTTTGCAGAGCAGAATTTTTTAATTTTAATGAAATCTAGATAGTCATTATTTTATGGATCATGACTTTGGTATTATGTATAGAAGTTCATTGCCATACTCAAGGTCATCTGTTATTTGTTTTTTCCCTGTGTTTTCTTCAAGGATTTTTATAGTTTTGCTTTTACATTTAAGTAGATGATCCATTTTGAGTTAATTTTTGTGAGGGGTATAAAGTTTATGTCTTCTCTCTCAGTATCTCTCTCTCTCTCTCTCTCTCTCTATGGATGTTCAGTTGTTTCAGTCCATTCGTTGAAAAGACTATCTTTGTTCTGTTGTATTGCCTTTTCTCCTTTGTCAAAAATCAGTTGGCTGTTTCTGGGCTCTCCATTCTTTTCACTGATCTATTAGGCAGCATTCAATTGCGCCCTTAAAGAGGTCTAGTAACATAATACTTATTACTACTCCATAGTCTTATTTATGTCACAGTGGATATCCTTTCAATGTGTATTCAAAGCAACACTGCAGTCCTACCACCTTCCTTCTATCTCCAACTGAATATCTGCTGTAACACCCTAAAAGACTGACCATTTTTCCAATTGGGCTTGCGTCTCTGGTCCTGGGCACCTGGAGGCTTATTGTTTCCACTCTCCACCCAGTTGCCAAATGATGGAGGAATAATGTTATTTATTTTGCTGCTCTTTCATTCAGTGAGGAACCTAAAAACATTCAAACTTAAAAATGTAAATTAAGGATTTAAGTTACTGAGACAAACAAGACCATTTCCCCTCAAATAAAATAACCTGGTATTTCTATTTGGAATAGATGGGTTCCAAATTATTGTAGCTTTCTGCAATTCCATTGGCTGTCCAGAGTGGCAGGACTGTGTATCTTCATGGGGACTCCCAGACTTCACAGTGCTGTTGTTACTCTACAGGGAGGGAGAATATTTATCCTTCTGTATTTGCACATTATCTCCAACTAGGCTAACAGCCAAGAACCCACTTTGCCCTCTCTTAACCTTAGAATAATAGACTAGAAAATGTTTTCCCTAAGGTAAGAACTTTAGATTTCTCAAAATTAGTTTGGGGTTTTTTTTGGTCATTTCTCTAGATCATTGTGAACTAGGTCTCTGATTCCCCTTGAGTTAAGTATGTATTATAAGTTCCATCATATAATAAATATACTCCTTGGATGGTGATGATACATTAGATAATCACTTGTTACATTTCTGTGCTATGTTAAGAAATTAAAAAAAAACTTGTTTCAGAAATTTATAGTAATGACATTACAGTTTGAAAATACTTAAAAATATGCCTCATTTCATCAAGATTTTTCTTCAAAAACATCAAAAATATAGAAATAAGACAACATTATTGCCCCAGATTTAATTACATATGAGATATGTAGAATTGAAGTAGCAGACCCATTTTATTTAAAATAAATGTGCTGAGGATTATTTAAAATGTGTTTTCTCTACTTTTCTTGAAGTTTCTAATAAAATGCAGTGAGGAAGAGCATTGAAGAGGCTAGTTTTGAGATAACGGTAAAAATTTTAAGATTGGAGATATAATGAAGAATCATTTCAATTAAATTTAATTTGCAGAACGGTTTACTGCTCTATGAAAAAGAAAGAAAAAAAAAACATGAAATGCTCTACAATACTGTGCTGTATTGACATACCCTAACTCTCAGTGGACAAGGATTCAATAAGTTAATTCTGTCTTTTTTTTTTTTTTTTTGGCTTTTTAAAACTTTGTAACTTTTAATGTGACCATGACATTTTTGCTCCCTCCTCTGTTAGGTGTGAACTCTACTAAAAGTTTATAAAGGTGTTTAGGGAGAAACAGAATACAGTCTTTGCCAACCTGACTAAGAATTTATAGAGGAGGATTTGTATAACTTAAGTCAATAAAGTCCCCAAAAGAAGTAATTGGAACATCTGGAATCAATAATCTCATAAGACAAGTTTCCTCTCCTAAACTTCTCTTTTCTTTTGCTTCCTGACAGGTTATCCAACCAATAACTCTAGGAAGTTATATTTGGTTTGAGGACTGAAATATTTGTGGGGATGCAGTTGCAAACATAAGTTTAGGCAAGAATGAGATAAACTATATCAAGCATTTAGAAGATGGGAGTTGGAAATAAACTTATTTTATGTGTATTTTTTCAATTACAAAATAAAGAGAACCATCATAAGAAATAATAGGATTTTTAAAAATCAGTGTTTAAATGAAACAAACATAGATCTGTAGAAACGAACTGGATGTGAAAGTCAAGATCATATAGTAATTTGATTTATCTCAAAGAAGATTCAGTTGTCAAAATACAAAAAAGCATTTCACCAAATCTCACAAGTACATTAATATTGAGTTAAGGACTTAAATAAAGAAATTGTGAACAAACAAACCAAACAAAATGAGTCCTTTACTTTTTTTTTTTTTTAACATTGTATTATTATCTATCAAACTATTCAAGCCAGAAACTTGAATCATCCTTGACTCATTTCCTATCATGAATTTTTCTAAATATAATAAATACCAAGTAGTTCTTTCTGTATTTTGTTTTGCTTTGATTTGGGTTTTTGGATTAGTAAACTGTAGAGGAGGGCAGAGTCTTTGTTTGTTTATTTGTTTTTGTTTTTCCTATGCCCTGTGCCTGTAATAATAGCTGGTATAATTACAAAAAAAATGTTGAAAATTTGCTTAAAAATATTTGTTGAAAAGTTTACTAAAAAAAGTTTACAGATTACAATGTCAGTAACATTGTCAAGCAGAAAAACATGTAATGAAATCAGTCTATATTTATCAAGATATGAGAAAAGTGCACAAAATTCTTCACTTTGGGTGAATTATTTAACCTTTCTAAAATCAAAGTTTTGTCACCTGCAAAACAGAAGTTACTAATAACATCAACATCACAAAATTAATGTACAAATTATTGGTGCTCAAATACTCTCCTCTCTCTTCCTTCTTTCTATAATAGATCCTCATTAAGGAAGAGAATGCAAGAATAATGGCATAACCAAGACAAAGTAACAGCTTTCTTGGTGGCATGACTAAAGCAAAAAATGGTAGCAGTACCTCACTAGATCACAATTTGAGTGAAATGAGGCTAAGTGTGGATGAAAAGTGCTCAAGATATTGTGTCAGAGTACATACTCCAGACAAGAACCATTCTTTGAAAATAGTTATCTGAGGATGTAGACCCTTCCAGTATAATACATAAACAGATTCATCATTCAATAGTAACTTAAAGACTGAGGATAGCCTGAAGTGACTGCCACTAAAATCTATAAAAGGATTAAAGTCCCATTACTAACATACTGGACAGTCAAACCAATATGACCTGCTGGAAATTAGGATCTCTAGAGATATGACAGACAGAAAGAAAGGAAGGAGAAAGAGCAAAGGAAAAGGAACACATATACTTGTAAAATAATAAAATATCACTCTTTCTAAATCTCCTGATCAACCCTGGCATCACATCTTCAAATGAACATAATTAAAATATTTTCACTCTAATAGCAATGCCTACTTTATTAGCAATTACAATTTAAATGCTTATTCCAAGAGCAGAGGAGATTGTTTATTCATTAGCTACTTTGGATATTTACTTATTAAGAAGTCTCTAAAAAGGGTTTATTCCAAGAGACTTGTTTTGATTAATTGGATGGTCAGAGAATATAAATTCTCTAGAG